>NC_056476.1:22982644-23282644 GCF_008729295.1 Plectropomus leopardus | reverse complement strand
TCAGGTCATTGAACAGAATCGGTTCCTCCTCCTACATGTACAGATTTTATTTCAGGCCTACCACACAGATAATGGCAGATTATCAATGTACTGTCAGTGGCTGCAGGATAAATGATGCTGCAAACTGTTGCTGTTTCACCCCCTCCCTGTGATTATCTATTTGTCATCATATCATGGAAACTTTGAGTATCTCATGCATACACACTTCAACAAGAGCGTGACACCTATCTAGCTAATAATCAGTTTTCTCAAGTCAAGTCGGGCGCAGATCCAGTTTTTCCCCTGATTTGATCCCCCTGATTTTCTTAGGAGGCTCCTTTTTTTTTTTTTTTATCCCGCTGCAGTGTGCGGATTTGTCAGCATTAACGACGTAATTACGCTCATAATGGATCATTTTAATTGCAACATATTTTTATTGAATGACCAAATGGAGAAGGCTATCTTTGGCATGACAATGTTGAAAGCTTAATTTGTTTCAACACGGTGCAAATTGACATGCTGCCTGGCATCGTACGCTTTAACAGGATGGGCTTATTAATTCCATCAGCCAGAATAAATGCCATAATGAATGTAATCTGTCCGAGTCAGAAATGGCTTGTGATAGGTGTCACTGTGACTCTGAGGAAAATAACTGAAAAAGTGATGTGTATGAAAGTCCTACATCAAAGCGACGGCCTGTTGCTATTCCTTCAAAGGCAGCCATTATATCCCAGTCAGTAAAACTGTAGCACTTTGTGTGATTATATAGACACCGCACAGCCCTGCTTCTCTTTCTTTCATGATATTCTTCTCCTTTAATCTTTTTTTTTTCTTCGTCTAAGTTAATCATCGTATGCCTGATGGGTTTTTGAAACGGCATGTGGAGAGGGTGCAGGACAGGACCCGGGCACGGGATGACCCCTTTATCAGCAGTGAACAGGCTGTGACTGGGCCCAAGTTCTCGACTTAATGATTTCCCCGGAGAGTTGTGGTTCTGGCACCGAGTCAGACTCTGCCTGCTGTCACACGCAGATGTATGGAGGTTACCCGACCCTTCTGCTGGCTGTCCGAGAGACTGGGCCGTGGGAAGATGATGCATATTTTATCGCTAAGGGCTCCACACTGTCTGCGAAGAGGGCTGAATTACACTGGGCTGTAATTGGTTACCGGCTATTGCTAGTGTCTGAGCAGATTCAAGGCGTTCTGACCAACTGCTCTTCGATTTTTTTGTTCGCCTTTTTCTTTTTTTACATCAGACTGTGGCTGTGACACTTCTGAGTGCTTGGGGACTTGTGGGATATTCCCAGTTGAGGATGGACAGGCTGCTAGCAGTGTCAACTGCAGCTTTTCACAAATAATGGACTATTTCAGAAAGGAAACAAAGGACAGTAAAAGCTCCAATAGAAAGCTTAAATCAAACCAGGTAACAACTATTTGGGTTTATCTGGTTGAAATCCAAAGGTGTGTATAACCAATAAATTAGCTTTATGTTGTGCTCTAGCTTTATAACACATAGTGAATCACTTGGTACCCACTTGAAGGTCCAGGGTGTAAGTTTTAGAGGGATATATTGGCAAAAATGGAAGATAATAAAATAATTGTGTTTTTTTTAGTGTATAATTTACTGAAAATAAGAATAGGTGTGTTTTCCTTGGGTGGGAGCTTGGCCTTGTCTGTGGATATTGCCGTGTTGCACTGCTATGTTTTGACAGTAGGACAGAACAGACAAACCAAACACTGGGTCTAGATAGGACCATTTGCTTTTTTGTGTGTTTTTGTGTCAACTATGGAAGTAAGCAGCCCCTCCACTATAAGAGTGTAAGGAAAAAAAACACAAAAAAAACACAGATTTTCTTTTTATGTGAAACTGCTTTTTCGTGTGTTTTAAATCACTAGTCCGTTTGTTTTGGCAAGGAGGAGACCGCTGTGGATAATTTGGCTCTTGGTTCAAACATTCTGAACATCTGGATAAGAGAAAAAGGTGATGAGCAGGTGCTAGGCTCTACCAAATAGCTTTGTGGGAACAGTCACTCTGAACGTGAAACTGCTTTATTCTGTGTTTTTATTGGTTTAAAATCATTGGGTCTGCTTGTTATGGAGATGAGGAGACCACTGCAGAGAATTAGGTAAAAACCTCCTGAACGTTTGGATTTTAAGTCACCATAGAAAAAATGTGAGCACAGACAGGCAGCCTGTCTCCAACATGCCAAACAGCATCGGCGAAACACTGATTTATAACGTGAAATTGCTTTATTTAAGGTTTTTACCAGTTTTGATCACATGGTCAATTTGTTGTGAAAAAAAGAGACCTCTGTAAACAATTCGGCTCCTAATGAAAACACTGAATGAACCGGGAGAATTTCAAGTGGTTGGAGTACAATCCTCACTGCTAATAAATCCACCTAAATCTTACACATTGTTTCTTAAGAGAAGGTTTGACATTTGTTGCTTTAAATGCCTAGTGTTTGGTTGTTTCTTATGGCAGAGAATCATCAGTAACTTCTAGCAGTAGCATGAACACTAATGCATTTAAAACCATGCAGAAACACTGGATGTGTAATGAATGTTGGTACACCTGTATGTGTGAGTCTCATTTAGATTCTCATGTGAATACTATGCTCACGTTTCTCTCCTGTAACATTGTTACATGTGAGGCCTGACTAATTATTTTTGTGCCAAGAAGGATCTCTTCCCTAGCCAAATGTGTGCCCACACAACGTAACTGGTAAAATCTCTAAGGTGTTAAGTTACTCACTCCAGTGCTCATTACAAGCAAGCCAAAGATGTACTTTCCGTGTTATAACTAGTTGATTTCCATACGTTAAGCAGAAACTGAATATCTTTTCAGCCCACCATGTTAAGTGGTACTTCATTAATTTATCGATTTCCATGTCCGGCTGTCTTTTAATCAAAATCTTAGGTGGCTCAGCTGTATGCAAAATTTATTTAGACTGCCGTATTCCTTTTTGCCCAGAAATAATGGCCAATTACAAGATTTACACAGTGAGCAGGAGGATGCTTTTGGAGGAATTTTGTGCCTTTGAAGGGAGATGTTAAACATGTAAAAGCACCACTTACAGAGAAACAATAAGGCCAAAAATAATAAACCTGCTGCATATTTTCAGTTTGGAGTTTGGAGCGCACATACTGCAGAGCAGTTGCTGTTTTATCAGATAACTTCCTCAGTATTTACAGGGATGCCAAGAAAACAGTAGCTGTTTCAGAATTTCTTGTTCCTGCATCTTTGCGCTTGAGTCATTAAAAAGTTCTTGGTGAATGGAACCAGGCTTAATGATCAGTTTGATTAGGGAAGCTTTGCATTTAGTAATTGGTGTGACTGTCAACCACAAAGACATTGCTTTCATTAAGGGGAAAGTGTTATTGGGTAAATATGGCCCACTTCAAAAAGTGTCAAGAGTGCCGTTTGGGTCACTATATTGCATTGAAATCAATACTGTTAATGTAGAATTACTGAACTTGTGATAAACATATTGTATTATTTTGCTATATGAATCTAAGCTGTACAAAGGGCCAAGTTCATAAAGTTGATATCTAGAATGGAGGGACTCAAGTCAGACTCAAATCGCAAATTTGAGGTCTTGAGACTCATTTAACGAAAGACTTTATTTCAGTATTTATTTTTTCTAGATATTGTGAAGTTTTTTATTCTGAAACATGATTGGGTAAGGGTTCGGATTAACCTGATGTCAACCTCATAGGATCCGGCAGACCAGCAAAGGTTAAGGCATGAGATAGCTATCATGGAGGGGCTAATCCAAAAACATTTTTTTGATTTTGTTTTTGATGGTGGTTGTATAAAAACACAACAGTTGTTTGCAATATCTGCAGCTCAAAAATCAGTGGCACGTCCACCACAACACTCAACTTCATCCATCACCACAAAACCCAAACAGAAAGATACAGGAATGTGTCTTTGTCCTTTGTCCAAAGTGTATTCAAGGCAATTAATGAAACCACAATCTGCACATAGGAAAATTACATATCGGTTGATGCTCCCAATACTTTGCTGCAGCTCTTTGCATAGCAGGTCCATTTCATTTCATGGACATTTGTATATTGTTGATTACTAACTTTCATAGTGTGAGTTGTAGTTTTAATTAATATGTAGTGCCAAGACTTTTTATAGCATTTAATATTTCCGCTTTTATGTGGCCAATAAGGAAAATTTAACCTCATAGACAATAATATTTGTGTTTTTAACTAACTTATTAGCTTATTGGTGGGTTAGATTGAAGGCTGATGTTGGCTAGAAAGCTAAAGTTTGTCCAGAACATCAGGATTTCATATGGCTTGACTTTTCTTGCTTGACTTAAAGCAGGATCTTGACTTTCCTGATTCGCTCCACAGTAACTTGGGACTTGCTTTACACTTGAAGGTTAAATCTTTAGACTTGCATGTATAGCTTACTCTCTCTGTTGATATCCTTCTGTTATGCCATCCAATTCTTCTGACTATCAAAACGTAAAGATTGCGTTAGCCATTCAGTGCTTATTCTGCTATTAGCATCAAATTAAAAAAATTACTATGTATCTTTGGTGTATCAGCATTTCGAGGTAAATGTATAATTCCATAATTTTCTGACATTTTTTGTGGTCCTTGTGAAGCGATATAACAATATTCTTTAAGAACTGGGCATACCATAATGCAGCTGTACTTTACTTGACAAGCCTCAAAATCCCAAAGCATTCAGTATTGGCTGTCAAAATCAGGAATGATCCCGCAACGGCTGACGTCCCGTAGCATGGGCCATTGCACAACATCAGTCTAATTGCCCCACTTTTAGCAATCATCCAACTCTTTTGTCCTGCCTAAAAGAGCGTGTATTAATATAATGCCTAAACTCAAAGAAGAAACTGTGCAATAGAAAAATTTGACAGTCAGGATAGAACTCATTCTATGATTGAGAAAATTACTTTTTCTGCTCCAGAGAAGGGAGTCGACAAGAAATTGAGCCCGAGATGTGGAGTGTCTCTCCAGGCCTGGGAAAAAGAACAATGTGCAGGATTTTTTTTAAACAAGAAAAAAACATCTTTATTGTTTCCTTTTCATGTCCCATGCTCTGCACTTACATGCAGATCACATAGGCATCCACTGTCGCAAACAAACTAAAGACAAACAAGGTCTCTTGTTCGCTGTTAATTGTTAGTATGAAAATATTTTGGGACTTTTAGATAAGCTGCTTCAGTACTATGACTACTGAGATGATTCATTTAATAGAATAGCCTCCTCTTTCCTCACACCACAGCCTATTACAAACTTGAAAGACAATCACACACACTTTAAATCTTGAGCTACATATTTTATAATTCAGGGTTAGGCGGCCTACATACAACACACAGTTACAAGCTTGTTTCCAAAGTCAAACATATTCAGCTCAAGGCTGCAGACTAAAAATCCATCAGAGAATTTGACTCTTAAGTTCAACAATCAAGCTAAGACGTGAGAGGCTGGCTGGGCCTGATTTTATTACATTGGGGTTAATGTTAGGGGCGGTTATTTCCTGAGGCAAGACACGGCCATTTATATTTATTAATGACTAATTGTTGTGTATAAGTCGAGGGCAAAACCAGATTTTCTTGGCGAGGAACAGGCTGTTGGAAGTAAGTTGTTTGGAGGATTTCTTTTTCTCTCACCCTGGCCTCTTGAGCCTGCAAGCTCTGAGTCATTGCACAATTGACTTGCCAGCTTTCCAAAAAGTGTGAACGGTTACTCAGACATCTTACAGGCTCTGCAAAAATGGAATCATCATGTAAAAAATCTGCAGCAAAATAGAAGACTTGCACTGTCTTTTTGGTTGCAAATTACTCACTGTGTTATTATCATTAGTAGCATGGATGGTTAATTTTCGCCTCATTCTCAAAGCAGTTATGTCTAGAATGGGCTCAGTTAACACCAGTGCTCCTAATGCCTTTAAATAACAATTACTCAATAATATCTGAAGTACGTTTCCTCCTCCACAGCTGACTTGGAGGGAGGGCGATGTGTTGTTTCCGTGCCACAGAGTGGGAGTATAGGTGCTGCTAGATCAGTTTCCACAGTCCCACTGTGATATTGCCAAAGCCAGTCAGGTAGATGAGATGAACATGGAGAGACAAGAGATTACCCACAAAAGGCAGGCGGTGGCACCATAAAGGACGAATGTTGCCCAATTGACAAGGCGGCACAACTCCATTATATGACAAGGTCAGAAACAGGGCGGAGGAGGGAAGGAGGGGGCCATATAGCAAATGGATTCTCAGCATTGTAGATAAGACTGTGAGTGCTGTGTAACCAACTACATGATTGTATTACTTTTATATCCCAATGGACTGTTTTGTAGCTTAACATACTGTGGCCTCAGTAGGTCGTTTATGTCATTTGCTATGGAGCAAAGTATCTAGTGAAGTTGGGATATATATCATAATTGAGGTGGACTGGAAAGCATAATTGCAATGATTGAAACAAGAACTTACTGTGACAAGAGGTCAGATGTAAAACACAGCGACTATCAAAACCTTAAATTAGCCTATCGTCACATTTTTCAGTCCATCTTTGGGTTATACTGAAGTTTAAGGTGTTTTTTTCCCCCTGTAATTTAGCTTATATAAATCCCCGGTGCATGTCTGTTTGCTTTTTTTGTGAAAACTGAATACGCATTTTGTGCCTGAATTGTTTTTTGTGTCTCCAGCAGACCACTTTTGTTCAGATTTCATTACTGCCTATTTCACTTGCCTTTAAAAGTCAACGAGCACAATTATGACATCCACAGTCTCACTAACATGCTAACTGGTCATGTTAGCAGTTCGCAGCAGAAATCAACATGTCTCCTTCTATAGAGCAAAACAATGGATTGTCATGCAAAACTCTGACCAACAAGTTGTAAAAAGGGCAAGTTATAGAGCATTAGCCCCTTGTCACCTAAACAACTACCTTGCATTAATGACACAGTTGTTGTCAGGGACGCATCAAGATGTATTAGCATTTACATCAAAGAAGATGTGGTCAAACGTGTCTCAGACCACTCCAGCAAGTGGTTTGAGTGATCTGATCACAATGTGTCCTTAATGGTCTTTTACACCTGTACGTAGCGCTGTCAACTTGTGATCTGATCACTCAAGACACATGTTAATAGGAGGTCTAAACAGGCTCTATGCGTCAGCCCTGTGATAATCTGTCCAGGGTGTACCCCGCCTCTCGCTCAGAGTCAGCTGGGATTGGCTCCAGCCCCTCCACTACCCTTAAGAGGAAAAGCAGTTAAAGAAATGGATCACTTTAATTCCAACAACAACACAATAAAACAGCTTGGACCCAATGCCATTATGTGCCACTTATTTTTATGCACAGTTACAATCTGCACATAAAAAACTTCTCATATATTTACACCACGTATATCAATTGAGACGTAAATTAATTAGTATTTTCTTTTGCTGATTTTCTTGAAACTGGGTCAGACTTTGCACATCATTTCTAGGAAACCTGACCAGTGTTAGTACCAGTACTATAAGTGATTTGAGCATTCTCTCCTGCATTGCTCCATTACATCGATACATTACTCAGTGACTTAGTATGTTACTTTATGTTGTAATTTGAACCATGTTATAATTAACTTATAGAGTGCCCACAAGACCAACTTGTTGCTTTGAGTTTTCACAGTCTGGTCTTTTGCCGTCCCATAATGTGGGATAAACCCTCTTTGTATGGGACCTGCCAAAGACTCAGTAGATGATGAAAATACATGAACAGGAGGACATATCTAGTGGGTTTTAGTGCTAACTTTATCAAATAAGAAATTTAGGCTTGCTATCTAATTTTTTTGATGCCATGTTATTGCTTTGACAGCCTATATTCCCAAATCCCAACAGTCCATAATATGTCCCATTGGATCGAAAGCCCATAGTGTTTTCCCAAAAACAAAACACATTCCCTGAAGCTGGAAAAATGTACGTCCCTTCAATCAGTTTGCCTCGAATATTTCACTCTGTGTTTCCTCTTGTTGACTGGGGACATCTGAACTGACTTCCAGTAACTTAACAACTACGCCACCTGCCTGCTTCAAATATCAAACCTCTGATCTGACAGTCAACATTGGTGTCCATTAAGAAATGTGAGTAGTTTGTTCTTCTTAGGGGATTAGGCCTGCACTGCCATTGTAATATCAATGCCGTATGGAATACCTATAATGCCAAAAAAAAAACAACTGTTAGATAAATATCCGACTGCGAGGTTTGACAGCCTAGCTTCCTTTTGTTGCACGTGGGAAGGTCTGATTACATCATTCTGCATAATAATTAGCTATGTGCCTTTGTTTGTTGTGACCAGTATTGTAAAAACCTGTTCTAAAATCATTGGAGTGAAACAGAGAGACCTTACTGCCGCTTACTGTAACAAACAAATCTTACGGAAGGCACTAAGTATCCTGACCTCCCCAGGGCATGTCTCTGCAGGTCAGTTTTCAAATTCTTTTATCCCTTCGTCAGTTAGACTTTTAAATTCCCTTGTTTATGGTGTCGTTTATATTCTACTGTATGCACTTTATTCTTATCCCTGTTCCTTGGCTCCTGGTATACTTGCTTATACTTACGTCTAGTTGTATACTGTGAATGCTGCTATGTGTGTTTTGTATGTGTATTTGCTTTGTAGTTTTAGCATGCAACTAATTGCCTCTTGTGGGACTGATTAAGTTGTTTGAATTGAATTGAATTGAATTGAATTGAATTGAATTGAACTGAATTGAATTGAATTGAATTGAATTGAATTGAATTGAATTGAATTGAATTGAATTAAATTAAATTAAATTGAATTGAAATGAATTGAATTAATTGAATTGAATTGAATTGAATTGAGCTGAATTGAGTTGAATTGCACTGAACTGAATTGACTAATCAAAAGATTAAACTGCCTCAGAGCGGATTAATTTTAATTATTATATTGAATGGTGAAATTATAGCTAATTTGGTGGACTTTGGAGAAATGGGCGATTATTTTCTGTCAGTCACCCTCTGCCCAGGGAAATCTCCACCTGAAGGTTTATCCTTTTTTAAAAATCTGCACAATAGCTGCAGTAACACTGCAGTTTATAATTCCTTACACAAAAAGTTAGACTCTTCTTTCCTCTGTCCACAGTAGAATTGAAGTCAAGAAATGAAATCAATAAGAAATCATCATTCTGTTAGAAGTTTAGTGAAAGAATGGATGATTTACTATTTTGCTCATGGAGTGGAAAAGGTGAACACACTGCTCACATCAAATCAGTCACTATTACAAGCCAAGATGATAGTTTTTATTCAATCGTAAAGGTTATACTTATCTACCAAACAAATTGACATGGTTCACCTGTTTCTGAACCTTAAAAATGCAGTCATATCTTAGTATTCCAAACAGAGGATATCTTCAAGTGTAAGTCCAATGCAGCTGTAGTTTTACTTTCCTGTCATAAATGGTAGATTTGTATTCGTAGCTGAGCAGCGGGCAAAATTACTAAGCCAAAAATAATGAGAGCTTTTTGCTACCTGTCAGACGTGTGATGGCCAGATGTCCACAGGAGAAAAGAAACATTCACCTTTCATTGCCTTTCATCCCAGGCCTAGCCTGTCACATTTAGACATAATGTGATGTGTCACCTCAGGCTCTTACCCAAATGTAACCAGACTTTTTCTCTTATTTTTTTCCACCTGAAGCTAGAGATACCCAGGAACAACCAAATGATATTATGTATGTGAGTGACAGATGCTCGTGAGAGGTTTCTACAGATGCTGATCAGACTGCTGACATGGAAGCTAAAGATCATAGATGGCTGAGATCAGATACTCAGATGGAATCAGTCAGTGTGAGTCATCCCAGTTTGTTATTGTTGACAATATCCAGTAGTGCATAACAGGGAACAGGGGAGATAAATCCCCAAATAGTGTGCTATGCCAGTTCTTGAGGTGATCGCCAGACCTCTAACTGTGAACCCCAATCTGCAGTCACACATACACTTTTTTTATTTAGTTCCAACTGTGGTGGTAAAGTCAGCTTTGATGCATTGAAGTGGAAGCCAATTTGGCATTGTGGCAGTGTGAAATAGACTGAAATAAATACTGATATTTAAAGGCTTATTCAGCTTGGGTGTTATTTTTGCAGTTTTCCCCATTACCTATATCCATTATGGAAGCATTATACCCACCAAAGTGATGGCTGCAATTTTGGAGTTCAGACACTGCTTCAACAACATTTGCATACAACATAAGAGGTCAAGGCAATCACGCAGGTTGTTAACACTGACAGTTTAGGGTACAGTTCACCACAAAATTAATGATACATAATTTTCTTTTACCTGTATTACTTATCAATCTAGATTGTTTTGGTGTGAGTTGCAAAGTGTTGGAGATATCCGTAGTAAAGATGTCTGCCTTCTCTCCAATATAATGGAATTAGATGGGACTCGGCTTGTGGTTCTCAAAGGGCCAAAAAAAGTACATTTAAAAAACTCAATAGAAATGTCTCTTTCCAGAATTCATGACCCGGTAACTTAAAATAATCCACAGATGTTTTTGTGAGCATTTTCATGAAAGGACTATTTTCTCTCTATCTTCTCTCTCTCACTGCACAGAAGGAAGCGTGCATCAACTCCTTGGCTGAGCCGTAACATTTGCTTGCTCAGTGGTGTTAGTTAAGTTAGCAGTTGATGCACACTTCCCTCTGCATGGTGACTTGGTTGGTGGATGTAGTTAGTGAGAAAGAAAAATAGTTCCTGCATGAAACTGCTCACAACAAGGTCTGTGGATTATCTCGAGTAACAGGGTCTTGATTTGTGGGAAAAGACACTGCTGTTATATAATATATAAGTATAGTGCCTCTTTTACCTAATCCTAACCATTTGTGCTAGCATTGGCTTTTGTTGACATTAGCAGCAGACACAGACAGATACCTAGAGTTTAATCAGTAGACGTGGAAGTCCACTGACAAAGCCATGGCATGTGACGACTTAGGATGAGAAAGTATTGAAAAATCCTTTGCTGAAATGTGTGTGCAAAACTACAGCAAGTACTGTAGGTCAAAGTTGAACAGGGATATGGATCTGTAAGTTGTTACATTTGGGTAGTAATTTTACCCTCTGCTTTTGCTCTCTCTCTTCCACATAAATTTGATTATTTCAGGGAGTTGTTATGGGCTGTCTGACTGGTCATGTTTCTTGCCTTGTCTGATGTCTTTTTCGGGTCATTGCTATGCTCTCAGGCCTCGGCAGTTAAAGGATAATGCTTTAGTCCATCTCTCAGTACTTACTGACTTTCCTGGACTGCCTTTGACAGGATAGTTACTCAAGCAGGAGTAAATTGTGCTTTTGTTGAGGACTATTTCGGAGCTGGATTTGGTGCACTAGTGAATAATTGCAACGGGAGATCGGTTTGTGAGTATGGTTGATTAAAAATAAACTACACTGTGTGTGTGTTCATTGTAATGCAGGAACATGACACCCGGTGCAACAGTGTGGCTCATTGATGTGTTTTAATAGCTTTTGGACAACAATGGAGCTCTCCAGCACAGAGGAATAAGACATAACAGGTTTTTGGATAAACAGTCGGAATTGTTAGAAGGATCAGTTCATTTTTGGTTTGGTCTTTTCATGGGATTTGTTGATAGCAAGAAAAATATGGAATATCTAAAGATTCTCAGCACTTTAATAATCTGTAAGTAAGAATGGACATAACTTTGGCAGTAAAACCAAGTTTATGATGAACCAGACGTATCCTTGTAATCACCACGTTGTGCAAAAACTGGCTTAGAGACAGAAATGCATATCTGTTTCGTGTCTACACATATATATTATGTTTTATTTGTTATTAAAAATTCTCAGTTCAAATCAATGTCAGGTTTTCAATAATTCAGTTGCAGGTAACTGAGTGACATCCACTCATTGAGGGACAGTCGAGATGGTAGATTGCTGGCAAATGTGCATTTTTACATATTTTTTGAATAACAATGTAAACCCAATGTGTACGAATACTGCAGCATACCGTATATAATGAAAATGGGGTCTGATGGAATCTAATAGATACACCAGGCTTACTGATACTTATTTGTGGGGCGATGCACAGTAATTGGATCAGTGGACGAGTGATGAGCGTGGTAATGGCAAAAAGCATCCACTGGACTCATATTCGTACAAAATTCCTGCCATACGTGAGCGTGCACTATAGGAGATACCACAGCATTAACCAGTCGGAGGGATAATTTGCATCATATTATAGAGGGTGCTGCGTCTCCCGTAGAAGAGGCAAAGCAAACAAAGGGGGAAAAAGCAGTGTGTATTTGTGCTCCTGTTTGAGTCAAACACTCTGTCGTTACATTTTTTGCAGCGTCATGCAAGCCATGGAGGCAGAAAGAGGCATAGAGCCAAGCAACAACCACACCAACTGGAGCTGCAACACTCAATTAGACAGACATCTGTCAGGGAAATACTTCATCTCAATCGGAGATAATTTAACATGAGATATGGACAAGTGAGAAGCTCAGCGAACATATTGCAGTGGTGTTCAGCCCTGATAAAGCTGTTGGAGTAATTAGATTGTTTGATGTGTCTAACCAGTATGCCCATCCACTGTGTCAAAGGTGAAGAAGTTGCTGTAGCTCACTGTGGGACCACATACACTTTATCTAAGAGGAAATGTCTTCTAGACTGCAGTGTTTCTCATTTTTTGCCTTGAAAATCTACAAAAGTATGATGCATATATTTAGTGTTTCTTGATAAGCAGGGATGCACTGTCTGGAGAGGCAAATCAGGCAAATGTTTATGCCTCCTGGGACAAAAGAAATGTATGAAAATACATGATATTGGCTCATTTTGCAATGACAATGATAAACTAGGCTTGCCACGCTAGATGGTTTCACTTGTGTTACCCTAGATTCAGCCATACACCAATTACACTTTTTAATTTTTTAATCTATTTATCTATTTTTTTAATCCATACTCAGTCAGACGATGGTCACTACATTTGTAAACTATAAGTCTCTGCAATGTAGAGAATAGCAAGAGTTGACCAACCAGATCGTGGTAGAGAATTTCGTGTCAAAGCGAAAAGTCCAGGGCCTTGGTGGACTTTATTGCCACACCATAAGGACGGGCACACCAGGCAAATGTTTGTGCCCCCCAAAAGTGCCCCAGTAATGAATCCTAAAAGCCAGAAATTAGTTTCCATTTCAGCACCTCAGTTCTCTTGTCTCTAAGCCAGTAAGTTTTTGGTTAGAAGCCCAAATAAGGTCTGTGCTTAACACAAGCCTAAGAGACTTTCACATTTTGTTCTACAAAATAAAATACATAAGAAAATACCCCATTAGTGAACGCTGAAGCTTTTATGCATCTTAAAAAAAGGCGGAAGCTAACAGGTGGCTAAATGAGACTACAAAACACCATCACACAGTGCCAAACATTATTTTAGCCTTGTTTTGATGGTAACGCTAAGTCATGCAAATGTGATAGCCTAATATTAGCTTTTAACTCAGGGTGATTGCATTTAGGCCTCAAAATCCTAATAGTCGTGTTCTTTGTGAAGATTAGCTTGCTTATCAAAATGTGTAAGTGTCTTGATGGTTTGCCACCGATATTGTTTTTCACGATCCAAAACCCAATGGAAAAATCCCAAAGGTTTTTGACAAGGGAACCACAAAAAAGGGGGGGGACTCTATCACATAATATTAATAGATTTTTAGTTGATGTCACTGATGTTACCTGGAGTTTGGGCACACACTGATTACATTACTTGCCCAATGAGCAGCAGGAGAGTTGACTGAGAATATGATGTCTAAGCAAAAAGCATGGGGCCTTAGTGGGGCCCTTTGCCAAGAGGCCGCCCAATGTCTAGGATCGCCTCTATTGATCCTTGCAAGTACATGACTATGTAGCAAGATTTTAAACTTTAGGAAAGAAGATCAACAATGAAAACAGAATTATGACTACGTTCCTGTCTGCATTGATCAGTATTTTAACATATTGTGACAGCAAGAAATTTATTGTTTAAGTGCATCATTTTACACAAGTAATACTTCTATTATTGTATTATCACTGCACAATAAAAGGCAACAAATCATTCGCTTGTTTCTCCAGGATTGATTGCAGCAAGCAATTACATGAACAGAATGGTAACAGGTGCTGTCTGCAAAGGTGCATAAATGAAACATTTTATGGCTCACCTTCTTTTTCTTGTGCTGCTACAAATGGCTCCTAAATTGTTGGGTTTAAAATGTGTTTGTGCTTCTCTTATGAGCATTTTTGGGAAACAATTCTTCCTGTGTTCTCCACAGCCTGTAAAAACTGATCTCTAACCATTTGTTGAACTCCCATGAAATCAAGTCGCTGCCGCCTGCTAACTGCATCCAACAGGCATTCACTCTACAGACCCTTGCCAGACTTTCACCTCCCCGTCAGGACAAATGTGTGTGCCAGCAAAGACAGACAGCAGTAACCCCATGAGCTAGCCTCCTACGAGTGCTCGCTCTCTTTCTCTCTGTTTCCTTCACTCTATCTTTTTCCTCTATGCATCGTCCTCTCTTTCCTCGTCCATCTGTCTCTGTTGGCAAACAAGTCAAGATGTTATCCACCAGGAAGAGCTAGCGACGGGTGAAGAGGGGCTGCCCCCGGATTATTTGTCTCCAGAAATGGATTCTGCTATGGTTTCATTACACGTGAACAATTTTGGCCTATCGTTGTCTTCCAAACTATGTGCCATAATGAACTTAGCCAAGAGCTACCTCAGGGAGCCCTGTCCTCCCATCACGCCTTTCCTCTGTCTGGCTGCTCCTTTAGACAGGGAAGTCAGTATAGGAAGATGTCGGGTTTAATTCAATAGGCATGCCTCCACCAACTGTGCTTGCATGTGTTTTCTTCTCTGTAGCACTACTGCAAGCATACGGTGATATTGGCACTTTGACAGTGTTACAGCACATACTGACACTAGGAGGTCTACGCAAATTAGATTTTTTTCTTCAAAGTGTCTGATGCGTGAGCCGTTTGTTTGACCCAGTTTTACAAATGTTAATTGAAATTTAAAAGAGGAAGCTGGGTGGCTTTTGAAACAGAGCTGGCTGTTGTTTCCAGATTGTGGTGGTGACAGAGTGTGACCCTTATGTTTTTAATGTTGTGCTTTGTGTAATTTCTAGATTGAGGATAGGATTATATGTTCGATTGATTTATTTTACCGCCAGGTTTTATGCAGTAATCAAGAGTGCCGCCCTGGAGAAAAATATTTGTGGGAGGGTACTTAAGTATTTATTATGACAGTCATAACAGAAACGCATTGGAACCCACTCAGTCAGTTACTAGGTTGTGCATTAGCTGAATGTGCCAGTGGGATCGATATCTCTTTGTAAAAAGATCTTATTCATATTCATATGAAAACAAGACGACGGATGTATCCTAAATCACTCACTCATTCATTACTTCCTGTCTGATAAATAGTCAATAGGTTACATTATGGTGAGTAGTGATTTAAGATTTCAGATACTAATGCATCATTGTCATCAGTGGCAGTTCTGGCACATTTGGTAGGCTAGGCGAGCACCTCCCCCCTGGCTCCCCTGTGCCCACACCCACAAAAAGAAAAAAAAACAAGTTGTTTGCTGCAGCTTTGCAGTCAAAGTAATGCATTTACAAAAAAAATGCAAATGAACAACCTAGATAAAAAAACGAGATAAGAATACGCACTAATTTGATTTGAGTAACTTGCTGTACATGTGTTAAAACATTCAAATAAATCTTTAATTATTAAACAATCAATAAATTATATATCTAAAGCAGAACAACTTGAGCAGTGGTCTTAACAATGAAAGAATGTGTGATCCTGTAAAATAATTACTAAAAGTGCAAATTCGATCTCTAACTGAGCTAGGGATGCAAATTTTGGGATGATTCCCAATCCCATTGTTTAAAAAAACAATTTGGCCAATGCTCAATACTAATGTTTTAATACTGTTATTTATGTTGTTCTTTGTTGTTATTTATTCTCCTTCTGTGCCAAGGAAACAGAGAAATCCATAGTATAAAAAAAAAAAAAATCTAAAATGTTGATGGTGTGGCCACCCTGATACAACTGCGTAAACATTATAAGTACGTAATATCAGCAAGTTATTGTGTTAGTTTTGTTTTGGTTTTTTTTTGCTAGCACTGAGCATATTAGGATGTTAGCTTAGACTGACTATGCTTCGAGTTTGGTGGTAGACCCATTGTCTTATTTCTTTTGAACAGTCATTTAAAAAAAAAAAAATGCTGAAAATGTCAGTCTCCTTCTTCTCCAGTTAATGACAAGATCCTCACTCAACAATAATATATATGACAAAGAGCATAAAGCCAGCTCTGCAACACAGGTATGTTGTAGATGTTGAAATATTTCACTGATTAGTGAAAATGTTTACCTGCTGGGGGTGCTAAAAAGTCAGTGAATCACCACCAAGTCATTAGGATTCATCATCAGTGCGCCATGGATACCTGCACAAAATTTCATAGCAATCCATCCAATGGCTGTCTAAATATTTCTGCCTGGACCACAATGGTGGACCCACATCGCCAACCCTCGAGCCGTGATGCTGGCATGGTTAAAAAGCCAGCTCTGATGGGTATAGGGAATGTAAATGAGTCTTTATTGCCCTAATTACATCACATCTCTATGCTCTACTCTTCTCTCTCTCTCTTTGTTCCCTGTCACACACAAACATCCACCCAGGGCAAGCTGATCTGAACAACTCCCGCAACCCAGACTCCTCATTCTGAATTTGTTTCCCTTTCATCACTGTGAGAGCAAGCTGGGGGGTTGGCAGTTCCCTCCTGAGGAAACCAGAAATTCGAGTCAAAACACAGCGACCTGCATATTTACCTCAGTCAGGATACGAACCAGAACCTTCAGAGCTTCCAAGCCAGGGATTGGCTCGGAAAACCGAGGATGAAAAGCCAAGCGTTCGCTCAGAGCTTCCCATCGGGCGCTTAGAGGTGCCAAAGCAGTGGAGGGAGTCGAAAGGAAAGCTTAATCGATCCTTGAGAATGAAATCTGAAGGCCTGGAAATCAAGCCAGCAGGGCACCCTTTCTCTCTGGCAGCTCCCTCCTCGTATAAATATCCTGCAGATTCAAAAGGCTACATATATCAATGTGGGTCAAACCATGCAAGGAATCTTAGTGCAGGACAAATTAACTGATCAATCAAAGAGACGCGCCTCCCCGTTGGCTGATGCCTCGTCAATCCCTCAGGCGTGTCTGAGCCAGCCTCCATGTATGGATGTTTCTTTAATGACATATTTCAGCGATGTAAATAAGTCAGTGGAGCTCAAGGGAAATTAATGACCCACTTTGGGTACCTTTAATTTCCATATATCTCCCACCCTCATGTTAAGCACATGCTATTAAGGAGAACCGCAGTAGGAATGGGGAGAGGGATGAGAACTGAACCCAAGTGGAGCAGCTTATAAGGCTGCAGGATGTCCAATTCAAGGACCTTTGGGAGGGAGAAGAGAAAAGAATAAAACATGGCACTATAACAATATTGAGAGAGAGGAAAAAAAATCAAAGACAGTACAATTATTAATTCCAGTAAGCCCTGCAATACTTTATACCCGAGGCAACAAAAAACATCAAGTCAAGTCAAAGAGACAGTGTTATAAAAATGCAAAAGACGCTCACCTTTTCAATTTCTGACTTTTCCCAGACATAAAAAGGTAATATAATCTTCGAAAAAAAAGCGATTTAAACTTTCCAAAGAATGTCTTGACTTTGTTAATTGAGTTTTGTAAACTAAACTAATGCCTTTACTTTCAATTTCTGCCTTAATAGATTTATGTGATGTTATAATCCAAAAATACCAGTCAAATCTGCCTGCCTGCCATTTTAAAAATTGTAGATGTGGGCCTATGATTCAGTTCAATAAGGAAAATGTAGAAAATAATTTAAAAAAATGTTTTAATTTCATTCATGTTCTAAAATACATATATTGACAAGACAGATAAAGAAAAAAAAAAGCACAGTGCAATTTACATTTACCACCAACATACAGAAAGAAATAATAAAACTCAGTACTATTCAGCTCAGCACATAGACAATAAATAACACCACTCTCTACAGCCCCTATCTGTCAACACTGTATATCATTCTGAGAGTCAGTTATCACCACACAGCAGCAGCCCCCATATGGGCCCTAGCATCTCATTTCATACAAAAAGTGAAATGGCAGATACATTCACATTGACATATTTGAGAAAGGGCTGCCACATCTTGTTATGAGTATAAGCCAGAAGGTCCAGTGCTCCACTATTATCTTTTCCTGTGCCAACCTGAGATTGTTAGAGCCTCAAAGGGGATCCATTGAAGTAATTTTTTCCTCCTTGCATAGAATTTTAAACAATTTGCTATGTGCATTATTGATTTGCATGCTGGGAAGACCAAAAAGAAGATGTACTGGATTGAGTACAAGTTCCCAACATGTTCTGAGGTTTATAGAGACATTTTTCCAGTATTTTTGTATCTTGGGGCACAGTCATAGACACAGCCTTTACTCAATGGAAAGGTGCCAGCTTTTTTGCATCATTTTAATTAAGGCTGTACAATTTAAATACCAGTTGTAAAGGCTACAATACAGTTTAACGATGTAATTTTCATTCATAAAATGTCATGTTTTGTAAAAGCACCAAAAGTCAACCCTTCATTTTATCACAATATCGATGTAGAGGTATTTGGTCAGAAGTATGGTGATATTTGTTTTTCTATGTATTGTCTAGCTCTAGTTTCAAATTTCTTATCTTCTGTAATCTCCACACCTACCACTTCAGATAGCCCCAAGCCCAGTGATACTCTACTTTTGGCCTGCAGGCCAAATCTGGCCAGGGTGTTGGGTGGCCAGCTAATGGTTTTCTATTTCAAAATTAAAATAAAAATGATTCACACTGGAATTTCTTTCTTTTTTTGTACTTTGAATGTAAATTAAGTGCACCAAAATAGAGCTAATTCATACTAGAAAAATTGCCAGGGGTTGATCCCCTTGACCCAAACCTTGAACATCCCTAAATCCTAGAAACACCACTGCATACACCTGACCTGTGCACGGCTGCTGTGACTGGATTTGCCTAATTTATTCATTTTATCTGATAGATTTTATTAGTGTCCGTTTATTAATCTGGCCCCCTGTTATTTTGCAAAAGTGGCCCCCAGGCAAAGCAATATGAGTATCCCTGCCCTGGCCCCTCAGAGAGTTGTATATGACACTCATTGGAGTGTCACCCACTGTGCATTAGACCTGCCTCTCTATACTAGAAACATTTACAATATAATCAAACCCTATTTTTGATACAATTTATGGTCAGCAATAGCTGTTTAACAGATTTATATTCAGTAATTATCTCCATGTGGTAATCTTTATTGATAGTGGCGGTCTCCGCCATTCTTGCACTGAATTTTGATTGCCTTCACGTGCACAAGGGATTCACAGGAACTGATCCCTATAATCCAACATAACCTTTTCTGTTAATATCACTGATACCAGCCTCACTGTTAACGTTGTCTTCCCTATAGCTACATCAGAGCTGTATCAATTCCTTTTTAACTCAAAACCAACATTTTGCCAGCTATACCAATATAAATCGTGATGCAGCCACAGGAAACCGCAATGTGGTAATCATTCATCAAAAATGTGTCGACAAAACAAGACAACAGTCATTTTTGTCATTTAGTCTGAAGTATTGCGGGGAGTAATGAAACAGTCTGGAGCCGCCACAGTGAGCTGTTAGATAAAGAGCTGCAGGCCTCCAACTCCTCAGCAAGGTAACTAACTAACCATTGTGTCCTGCTGTTGTTTGGAAAACTACTTGTGCTCCGTGCAGCATGAAATTAGACTGCGACTGTAATTATTACTGACTGAATTCTTCATTACAACAACATGAGTTTGTTTGGTAACCACTGGTGTCACCAAATCTCGAGAGTGACAACTTTATATCAGTAAACAACAAAGTTTTCTCATATAACATAATCTCTAATCTGAAAAGACCAGGAAAAAAGCCCCTTTCAGATATACTGTAGCTTGTATATTCTAACTGATAGTCATAAGACAGCTAGTATAAAATTAGGGATACTAATGATCATGATACAAGTGTATGACGTTCTGAAAACTGTGTTTGTATATTTAAAGACACCATCTTAGCTAGTATTGCTTTGTAGTGTGTATATGTGACCCCAAAAGGTTAAAGACTAGTGCAGAGTTATAAATAGTACAGGAAGTTGTGAGGAGAAGGCATCACCTCTAGGTCACTCTCCTCTTGCTCTCTGTTGCATTTGACTGACTGAGGGCTCAAGCAAAACCATCCTTCAAAAAAACGGGCAAAGGCTTGTCTTAGTTGTTCACATTGCACATTAAATCTGTGGGCACATAATACATGTGATGAGTGGGAGAAACAGGCAGCAGAGCACAAATATGGAAAGACATCAACTTTGAAATCAATAGTTAACGGTATCATAATTAGAAAACATTGTATTGGCGCTCCCACTCTCACAGCATGGATTACTTTCTTGATGTATAAATCTTCTATCCACCTGTGCTCCCTTTTGGAGCCTGCACAGTTTCCATCTTCAAGAATAAAATATACCCCAGGGGTAAAGGCTTTCTTGTTCTCGGTAAGGGGTGGAGATCATTGACGGAAAGACAGTAAAAAAATAAAAATAAAAGGAACAAAATCAATGTAGCTAAATTGATTTCCCAGGCAAGTACACTTTCATATTTTTTCCGCTGCTAAGACTCCTGTCTTTTCTTCTACATTTTATCGCTCATTGACTCACCTTTTCTCCTGTGCCTTGCCCTTTCCTCCCTATTTTCACTTGATAAGGCAAAATGTTAAAAAGTAGAAGAATCTCTGTTACCTTTTCTTTGCCTTTAAAGTAAAAGATCTGTTTACCTCAGCCCTTTAATGTTGCCTCCTCCAATTGTCAGATTAGATTTTGCCTTTGGCAGACCTTGAGAACACTGTGGAGGATTTTAAGTGTGGAATTGTCTTCTGTTGTTGCGTGGTGCTTTTCTCATTTTCAAGCCGACCTTCGCTCTGTTTACATGCATGTGAATCGTAGCTCAAAATGAAATGAGATTTCATGGACCACTGGTATGTGTGATGTATTATATGGTCTCCTTTATACAACCTTATTGAGGGAAGTTTCATTTTCCCTGAACCACACCCATTTGTTTTTCACACCCGCACACACATGCATTTTCCCCAATCCATCTCCCACTTTCTGAATCTGCCTCACTCTCAATTGAACAACATGTATCCACGGCGACGTCTCATCCAGTACCCTGTGTATCCTTTTGTTTCTTTTCCACACACAAATCTCCTCTCCTGCTTACCTAGCAGCTCTTGGCATGTCCCTCACGTTTGGAAGTGCCGTCTCAGAAGTTCAATCAATAGTGCAGCCAGGTCTCGCAGACCTGTGCTGCTTTGTGGACAGAATTCAGACCCGCCTTGTACTCTGCCCCCCGAAATACTGCAGCCCATGCTCTCCACAGATCAGACAGAAGCCTGATTTAAAAGAGAGAGCAACTGTGGCCATATTCCTCTACCTTGTCAGTAAAACCTGGGTTGTCTTCCCAATACTACATGCATGTAGTTCACATGTTAACAGGTTCACGCAATGTAATACTACACACACACACGCACACACCTTTCTTTTGACAAGCAGACTGAACAGTGGAATATTAAACTAAGCTGATCTGAAATCTATTTCCCACCTAGATGTATTGTCTGCCTTTAATGGTGGTCCTTTGTAAAAGACTATGATAGGGCACAGGTAAATGGTCCATTAGGACACCAAAGTGCTGCGAAACACTATTTAGCTTTGTTTTCAGGCCAATTTGTACAATGGACTATCTTTATCATTTTACCAATTCACCTGATCTAACTGTATGAAATTCATATTTTTCTGAGAAAGGCATGTGATTTGCAAAGCAGTGGGAGAATAGAGAACCTTAAGTTTTATCTGAGATGAGATCGGGCCAAAAGGAGCTATTTATCTGGTGAAGAAATAGCCAGTAGTCAATGTTTTTGTTGTTGTCTGTGATACAGGGATTGATAGTGAATTTTATGCTGACTGGATGTGGTAATGAACCTGGAATCAGGAGGATAGCTGTGGTGTTGTGTCTGATGTGTGTGCACTGTGTCCTGTGGTGCTGAAGGCACCACTGGGCAGTGCAGCTGTCCATGGTGCTAAAACAGGGCCTGGGCCAACTAACAGCTGTCCAGGTTGGGTAACTGTCCAAGGTACTGAAATTCGCCTTCTCTAAAAGTTTGCCTCCGTCATTAGCTTTAATTCTCTCAATTAAAATTCAGCAAAGTTTCATAATTAATATCAGGTATTGAGGTATGTTGCATTTTATTATTGTCCTGCTCCCACATTAAGGCTTTTCAGCTAATGCCAGGTTAACTGGAGCTGTTAAATTTTGAAGACATTAATAATGTATAAGCAAATGATTGGTTGTTTACTTTTGGGTGGCCAGTGATGGCCTGTAAATCTGCCCCCGCCTCTTGCCTGGTGCATGCTGGGATTGGCCCCAGCTCACTCTGCACAGCACTTTATTGCAGGTGATAACTGCATTTCACTGTCCTGTATGAAAAGGTTGGCTGGTCCTCATGGAACAACAAGGGTATTTATTTATTTACAAAGTCCTACTTACAGTAAAGACTACCATCTATCTACTGCTATTACACAAAATGTTTCTAAGTTATTATTTAGTTGTCATTGCTTTGTTTTTTGTTTCTCAGAGTTGAATCTCTCCACCGGATTATTTCCAAGTCTTTAATAAAGGTTATCAATCAGTCCGCCAGTTGAGCAGAAAGTTCCACTGGCAGTTTGAGTGGAGACTTTTTGTACACATGCAATGGAGACATTTTTTGGGCAAGAAAAAAGTGTATTTTCTTATGTTTTATAAATATCTTTCCACTGAGGAACCAACTAAGATCAAGTCTGTTGGAACAAACACATCATGCATGCAGCCTATTCTACCCTCAGTATGTTCGGCCTAACCTTATTGTACTGTTGCAGCTCATCTGCTGTTTGCCTCCACTTTGCAAAGCTGGCACGTCTTCTGCTAATGGATTATTAATCACATTTTGCTTCATCTGAAACAACATTTCAGACAAAACTCCCATTGTGCTCTCAGGGTCACTCAGTGCACGCAGGGAGAATGCCTGCTTTGACGTGAGTCAGCAAATGTGACATTCTCAAGGTGCGCACTACACTTAGAGAGTGACACTGTGTATAAGAGTATTCGGCACAATTGCCTGAATGTGCTAAGACAATGTGCTTTGCTGTCTTCCTCTTTTGCCTCAAGTGAAGTGCTGCCATCTCCCATGTTAACAGTGTGAAAGATATTTGCATATGTTCACAAAAAAGCTGTGTACAGCACAGTGCTGGCATCCAGTGGTGGATCTTTCTAAAGGCGGCACAGGGTGCTACCAAGAAAGGGGGCGCCCTTTTTTTTTTTTTTGACATTCAGTTGTCAAAAAAGTGAAGCGGATGGTATGTGGAGAGCATTGGAGTGTGATAAAATGAAAAAGCAAAAAAAATTTGCAAATACTGTATTCTTTTTTTTTTTTTGTTATTATTGTCAGCTATCTCCAAGCCTGAAATCATAGTTCTCTGCTGAGAATAGTTGATTGTCCCCTCTGGGCTGGGAAAGAGTGCCTCAAGCTGAGAAGGCCCAGTAGGGTTTTGTTCACAAGTGAGGGTAAAATAGAGCATGAGATCGACAGGCGGTTTGGCACAGAGTCAGCAGTGACGTACACGTTGCGCCGCACCATCATGATGAAGAGGGAGTTGAACTGGAAAGAAAACCTCTTGATTTAACGGCCGATCTACGTCCCTAACCCTCACCTATGGTCATGGATAGTGACCCAAAGAATGAGATCGCAGATACAAGGGGTCAAAATGTGTTTCCTCTGAGGGGTGGCTAGGCTCTGCCGTGAGGAGCTCAGACATCTAGAGGGAGCTTGGAGTAGAGCCGTTGCTCCTTCACATCAAAAGGCGGCCAGTTGAGGTGGTTTGGGTATCTAGTCAGGAGGTCTCTTGTGCACCTCCTGATAAAGGTGTTCCGGGTAAGTCCAACAGGTAGGAAGCCCGGGGCAAACCCAGAACACACTGGAGAGAATATATATCTCATCTGGCCTGAGAACAACTCGGTATCCCCTGGGAGGACCTGGAAAGTGTTGCTGGGGCATGGGATCTGTGCCCCGAAAGAGTGGATGGATGGATGGATGGATGGATGGATGGATGGATGGATGGATGGATGGATGGATGGATGGATGTGTTTATTTGCGTTGATTTCTCATTGGCTCTTGTTCTTGATAGTAATAAGCTTGCTGAGGGCGTCAAATGTAGTTGGTCGGCAATGCTGGCGTCACACTCTGCATTATTCTGCAACTAGACCCACATTCTGCATGTACAACACGCACACATTAATTTAACCCATTAACACCTGGATCTACATCAGGTTTCTTGTGTTGCATTCAGACACATTTCACAATCATTTTAACCTGAAATCTGTGAAATTGTTTTGATTTCTTTCAAAAAGAAAGGAAAAACTTAACGAGCAACTTGGCAAGAAATGTCCAGCAAACTGCAAAAAATAAAATAAAATAAAATAAAATTAAAATTAAATAAATAAAAAAATAACAAATACAATAAAATAAATCTGTTGTGACAAGCAAATGAAAAAATTAAACTAGATAAAAATTATTTAGATAATATTATATGTGCATATGTATTATAAGGTTAATTAAATATACACGGAAAACTGTGTTACAGAAAAAGAAAGGAAATTATTTAGTTTTAGCACTTTTTTCCACTTTTTTTCCCAGTAATTTTATTTTAACTTCTTACTATTTTTTTGCTGCTTTGTGGGCCATTTCTTGTTAAGTACATGCAAATGTACATGCAAGGACCCTTTCATCATTTCCATTAACTCAACTGGATTGATTTCTGAACCTTAAAACTCTATAATGAGTTAGAGTTAGCAACATGTTTTCACTGTCCTCTTCATGACCGAAATCAGTATAGGACTACACAGAAAACACACATACATTCACACACATATAATTACCCCCTCATAAACACCTCTGATTAGCTGAGATGCTCACTCTTGCAATAGCAACAGTAACACTCATGCCTGATGAGGTGTGTACCTAAAGATGTGCACGTGGACATGTGTGTCAGTCAAGTGACTAAAAAAGTAGGCCACATGTCGCCACATGCCCCGGGGGACTGTAGGAGTGTCTCTTTAACTGCTGGGGCGGGCAAAGTCAGCACACTGTTAGCAGATGGTGATTGGCTGTCTCCATTCTTCCCTGTCGTCCCGATCCACTACTGACCTGAGGCGTTGTTTTAATCACTCTTGGTATGGCACCGTGGCGCAGCATGCCGCTCCACATCCACCGCACGCTGTCCTCTCCACCTCTCCTCCCCACACTCGTTATCCTCTGTGCCCCCTCGCCTCTCTCTCTCTCTCTGGCTTTCACTTGCAGAGCCACACTTGCATGCACATTACAACATACTGTATGTACACATACACGTATATATGTTGTGTTCACGGGCGATGTTTCCCTGCAGGCGGCTGCAGAACATATCAGGCTGGAATATGCCGCAAAACTCCCCTCTGGATCAAATGAATTATTAAAGGGAGGGCAAGTGAGAATGGCTGCACGCTTAAACAGCTGGGGCCAATTGTGTTTGTGTGTGTGTGGGTGTGTGTGTGGGCATTGCAGGCTGCATCTGTGTATGAAGTAGAAAAACGTGTTTTTGCCTTGTATTTCCAAATGCATACTTTTATTTTTGAGTATATCACACCATTTATTTACAAAAAACAATGTAGTCACACCCCAGCCAACCCCCTAGTCTATTAAATGACGCACAGTCCCTTAGTGCTATGTGAATACAGTGACAGTTTCATCAGATAAGAAAAAAAATCTTTTTTTTATATAATTACCAACCACAACCTTAACTAATGGACTGATTGACATGCAAGAAAACATTCTGCCGTCATAGTAGCCACTTGCTGCCTGTGATGCTCTTTGAGCAACATGGTGAATAAATTACTTAAATAAATCACTTTTTTTACTTTTCTATGTGTAACAGATTCTTTATAACCCCAAATGGGAATATACAATGTAAAATACACCGGTATAGTTTGCCAAGTGGTCTACTTTTTTTTTTTTGCTGTAAAATAATTATGCCTCACAAATAATTTAGTAAATAGCAGCTTTAAATGGTGGTCTAAATCTTTAAAGAAACAAGTCCTAAGATTCCAATTACAGTGACTTTTAGCTCCATTTCACAAGGTGAAGACTGGCATGTATCAGCACACAACCTGTACGTATGCATATTGCACACACTCCTTATCAGCATTAATATATCATAACCACAGTCACCTCATTTGTCATTATTTCCATCGCCATCATCATCTCCCAGAAATTATCATCACCTAATCCATGTAAATCCATGATGTGTCCACTGGCCAGCCGTGAATGTGTGGGTGTAAATGATAGCTGGATTATACAGATAATACTCTGGCTGCTGGATGACGGTCTTGCATTGACTGGGTGAAGACTGTGATGAGAGCTTTTCATCATATTTCTCCCACTCTGTCTCTCACTCCCTCAGCATCTGATCATGATTGTACCTATAAGCTTGGCCTGTATACAACATGCTGCAAGCGCAAATGAGACATTTCACAATCCAGGCTCTCCTTTTTGTCAAAGCTTTTGTGCCGTCTCTCTTTTTCCTCTTTCTTTTTTTTTTTTTTGTTCTGCCATGTATGTAAGGTGTCAGTCCTGCTGGAAAGGATTTCAGCTTCATATCAGCAAGACTCTGTGATGCCCACGAGTCTATTATGCCTATCAGGGCTAATTAACGTTTGGACCAGAGGAGCTTTCTGGCTGGTTCATACAAAAAGCCTAGAAAATTCAGCGTGAGAGTAAAACTGAACTGAAACTCAACTCAAATGAGGAGCCAGAGGAAGTTCACTCTGGGATAAGAAGCTGTCACACTTGTGTGTCAACATTTGGTTAATATTTTAATACCTTTGGTATCAACTTTGCTATAAGTTTCAGAATAGTTATTACTAAAAGGCAACATAAAATCGAAGTTTTGTTTTTTTTTAAGTAGCAGAGTGTAAGATTTAGGGGGATCTCTTGGCAGAAATGACATAATATTCAGAATTATATTAAGTATCTATATTTCTAATTACATTAAATATCAGTATTATATTTTGTATGTTAGGTTTATTTTTTAAAAAAAAAGACAGAGTTTATCGGCATGCCAGCAGCTCTGCGAGGCTGCATTTAGGGCGGCTGTGACTTAGAGGTAGAGCGGGTCATCTTTTAATTGGAAGGTCAGCTGTTCGATCCCTGGCTCCTCCATGTAACATGCCGAAGTATCCTTGGGCAAGATACTGAACCCTGAATTGCATCGGAGTGTAAGTGCATATGAATGATTACTGAGTAGCACGTGGCACCTTGTATGGTAGCCTCGACCACCAGTGTGTGAATGTGTGTGTGAGTGGGTGAATGTGACATGTAGTGTGAAAGTGCTTTGAGTGGTCAAAAAGACTAGAAAAGCGCTATACAAGTACAGTCCATTTACCATTTACTTAGGCACAGCTGTGCCTTCTGCTGAATGCTAACACGATGCTGATGTTAATCAGGTAATCTTTAGCATGTGTAACATGATGTGAGTGAGCTCAGCCAGACACCACTTAAACTGGAAGGTTAAGCTACCTCGAAATACTGCAGTCTTTGTTTCTGATTGTTCTGTTTTGCATTTTAACTGGAGGTTGTGCTCCCTCTTTGTATTGCGTGATAGTTGTATTTGTCTGTGTGTATTTATTGTTGTAACCTTGTTTTAAGCTGCCCTCTTGGCCAGGTCACTCTTGAAAAAGGCATTTTAAATCTCAATGAGTATTTTACCTGGTTTAATAAACGATATATATATATGCAGTGTGTGTGTGTGTGTGTGTGTGTGTAAAGTGGTTGATTGATAGAGAGGAAGGCTATTTCTGTGCGGCTATTTACTGTGTGGATTTAAAGGTAATATACTCTATGTGCTGGTGAGTCACCATCGTAGCTGTGTAAAAATAATATAAAATATGTAGCCACTGAGGCGTGATCCATTGGTATGTTGACTTCTGTTATGAAGCCTTGAGTTTGGCATTTTGGCCATTGCCCTCTTGGTTTTTGGAGCCAGAATTGACCATATTTGGTCAAGAGGTTGGCACTGTGGAGGAGCGCAGGGAGGATCTGAGTTATAGACTGTAGCTACGCCTCACAGGCAGCCTTTCATTCAAAGCGGCTCTGCCCTTGATTGTGCATAACAAGTGAGTTGTATAAAAATTAAACCCCCACACAGTTGTCATGAATGGGGAAATTAGATGTAGAGACTAAAACAGTTTACCACAATGATGTAAAAATATTCATTTCTGCTGCAAACAGTGTGCTGTTGGGCGTTTTGATATCTTTGGCAGCTGACTAGCAACTGGAGCCAGCCTAAAGTAGCCATATTAGAATATACAGTTTTTGGCACTTCATGATGGTGTCATTTTTCAGACTTGGTTCCTGCTTTGCTTAGTCCTAGCACACTATAAAAGATCCACAGCTTACTTCATCTTAAGACTAGCTTAATTGTTTGCAGTATGTCGCATTAAAATGAGCAGTTTAGCTCTGTAGCTGTATAGACCATGAATGTCTGAATGTTTCATAGCAGTCCATCCAACAGTTAGGAAATATTTCACAAAAATCAACCTCATGTTGTGCTACAGTATAAAATATGCAGCCCAGTCACTGGAAGAAAATGTTGGTATTGTACAAATTTGTAGAACATGGATACATTATGTATGATATCCATGTTTCTAATGTGATATAGTTAATGAGCCGACTGGGTCATCAGGAGGTGGAGGTGGATGATGGATGATGTGACAACTAGGCAAGATGTCTGCTAAGATGCAGACCAGTGACACTGACAAGACTGGTTGTTTTTTTAGCCACTCACCCATTCGAATGTCTTTTTTAGCCACCAAACATTGGTGTTTTTCAGCAACTTCTGGTGGTGTGCTCACCAGGCATAGTGCCACAAAAAATGATTGTTTTTTTCGCCAAAATATTGCTCGGTTTTCAGCTGGGATGATGCCACCAAAACTGGGTATTATAAGCTAAAATTGTGATGTTTTTCCATCTATAACCAAGTGGGTTTTGCGCCCCAACATAAGCACCTTTATCACAGGACTGTTGGAATGCAAAGAAATGTAAAGTTACAATGTGTCCACTACAAAATAATGTACTTATGCTATATGCCTGTGGTTTGAAGAAATGTACAATGCCAATATTTATTTTGGCAATTGGGTTTACTACAGGAAAGTTTGTTTTTTTTACCTTCTACGGTGAAGGCTTGACCTTCTTACTCTGCCTCCAATTGACAAAGATTCTTTGCCCTTGTTGGTTTGGTTTGTTAAGTTTAGGCATGACAAGTGAGATTGGTTAGGTAAGAATATTAGGGTAAGCCAATAAGAAGCAGAGTAGAGGACAGGAAACAGTTGTTGCAATAGCTCAAAAAGTAGGTAGGAGTCTAGGTTTGATCCACTAGACACCACAATTGTCCGAACAACAACATTTCATGACAATCCATCCAACAGTTAGTTGAGATGTTTCACCTAACTGTTGACACTGACAGTCCGAGAATGCCTCTAGCATGGCTTAAAAATGTGTTTTCCCGGGGCACCTTTCCTCTGTCTGCTTCATCTCCATTCTTCTAGCACCGGCCACTGAGTAGTGCTGTTTGAGCCAGTGCCAAGAATGACATTGCTGATGGAGGGGAGAGCTTTACCCATTAATTTTCTGCACTCAGCAAACATGACACCTGTAAATGCCAAGCAAACAGAAAACAGAGGTAGTAAACAAGCCCTATATCACTGCATTTCATGCCCTTACTGTACATTCTTGGGCATCTTGCACCCCACAGTCACCTACATGTCTCTCTGTGTACATTATTGTAAATGTGCAGATGCTAATACCGGCATGCCTTCACTGGAAGTCTTTGGCTCTATAAATATCTATAGGCAACAATCGGCAGCTATGATTAAAAGCTGATGAGAAGTCAAAAATCACCTCCCACACAGAGGTGCTAAGCAGGAAGCGATTACATGGTTGCTGAAGGCAATCACCTTCAAACCATTTTTTGTATAGAGTGGAGATTTCATTCATGTAACTCAACCCTTGAGCTGTCATTGCATCTGGATAAACTTACTGTCTTTGATATGCGTGATTCATGCTTAGGAAGATACCTCCAGGACATTCTATTGTTTGATAGTGTATAAGTGCAAGATGCAGTGCTGTAAAGACAGCGTGAGTGATTGTAAGTGTGTGTAATGTGAAAGCGCCTGCTTGGTTCTTGGGCCTAATTGTTTTCCATCATTGAAGCGTAGAATATGTATATGCATTTAGCAGGAATATATATATATAAAGCAGAGTCTCTGTTATATATATATATATATATATATATATATATAGCATATATAAAGCAGAGTCTCTGTTTGTGAGAGATTCATTGGGATGATGTGGAGGTCATTGATACTGGAGTACTAGCTCATGAGCCCCCCTCCTGCCGCACCACCACCGCCACAAACTTCTACCCCACCCATCCAAGTAACCTGAGTTGTAGAGAGGTCCTGCAGAACACAGTGTGGCTGCAGATAAGGAAACACTGACAAATGAGTGGGAGCTTGTTTTTCTGAGTTAAAACAGAGAGCAGGGGGAGACAAAATCTCTGCTGACGAAAGAAAAAGTATGGAGGATGTTACGGGAGAAAACAGAAAACCATCAGGGTGCACTAGCAGAGAGGGGGAGGAGATTTTCAAAATGGTAAATAATGCATATGTGTGTATACTGTACGTGCAAACTTGCGTCATGTGTGAATGCATGAACATACACACAGGATCCAAGGGTCAGAAAGAGAGAAATAGTGAAAGAAACTAGACAATTTACAAGGACACCCCTCCAGATGACAGTAAAGGAAATTGTGCAATGCTTTACCGACAGGGCTGTCATAACAGAGGCAGGGTATGTTAAGGGCATTGCTGAGTGGCACCAATCAGTGGATTTATTACACTGTCCTCTGGGTCAAAGCGCTGTAGGTTAAACACAAATAAACCCGAATGCAGACACTATGATCAATTATGAAATGACAGGGACAAAAAAAAGATGGCCACTGTTTATTCTTTGTCTTTTTTATAATGCATTGCTTTGGAAGTAAATTAAGTATCATTTTTTATACTTAATTTACTTTTTCTAAAATATTTAAATATATCTTAAATTTAATTTTAATCAACAATGGACTATTTTTGCAGCCAGTGCATTTTAATATTGCTCATTCCATTGTGCCACAGAGCTTCATTGTTGTCTAAAAAGTATCAGAGTCACATCATTGAGCTACAATGTTGCCCTGGATTCATGACCATGAACCCATTTCTTTCAATACAAATCACACCGTCCTGCTCCTATAAATAGCCGCAAACACACCAAATGTGTAATATTCCAAGACTAAAGAAGAATCCCCAACAAATTCACTAGTTACTCCTGTTTGTAATGTTAACTGATATAACCTGCTGTTTTATAAAATGACTTCACCTCATTTAAAAGGGAGATCATATAATTGTGACCTGTTTTTAGGTCTATTCTAAAAACAAGGTAATAAAGTTGGAATGTATTGAGAGATGCATTTTTGGGGTTGGTCTTCTTACTTAATATTGACAATAGGAAAAATTGAGGAAAAATACCAGCCTTGTATTTGAATGTTTTAAAAAGGAGGTAATATTGTGATTAAGCCTATTTTGCTATCAATGCATTTTTTTTTTCCAAAGATCATATTGTTACAGACATGCTTCCAACTATTCACTGCATAACAAGTCAATGAAGACAAGTTAAATAACAACACTGACAAGTGCTCACTAATTAGAGGAATACTCCAACCCCAAAATGATCATTTGTATATCAATAACTCACCCTGTGTTTGTTGAATTTATACAGATTTTTTTCTCTCACACCTCTGGTGAGCAACGAGATCGAAATCAGAAAATTATAGATGCTAATGAAAATGCATTTGTTCTTGAAGATTACACTGCATGAATTGTTTGTGAGTCTGCAAACAGATGATATGATATAGTTTTGCTATTGTTTAACCATTTTACTCCAATTCATTAAGAAATTTCTCCATTTTTGCATTCTTTGTTCACTGTGGAGGCACTGGATAAAAATATTTACTTCCTGAATTCAACATGTTGTCATCATGTTGGGGTTGAAGCATTCGGGGGATGAAGCATTCCTTTAAACTGACATTATGAACTAGTAAGTAAACTGAATTAATTCACATGTACAGCATTTATTTGAAGTCTGTTTTTTGTTTTTTTTGCCATGATGTGAGTGCAATATTTCCCTTCCTTTTATCTCTGATTTGCTCTCCGCCAACTACCGATGGATTTATCTAGCTCTGTACTTGTTTTTAGCTCAAAAAATCTTCACCTATCTGATGTATCTGCCTTTGTCTTTCTGCCTGAGTATGAGTGAATACAGTAGCAAAACCACTTGCTGCTTAAGTTAGATGTACCCACAAAAAAAAAAAAAAAAGCTGAAATGCTCCATAGAGCTGACAGGAGTTTTAGAGTCAGGTCACAGTTCTCTCTGTGAGGTTGTTATTATGCTCACCAGCCTTTCGCATACACATTTTTTTATCCATTTTACATTTATTATTGCAGCTTTAAGTGCTAAAATCTGCACTGGAATAAACACATGCTGTTCCAACTACCTTGAAGTAAACAAAGAGTACCCTCCCCACAAAAAAAACAGATTCTCTGCTACAACCACCATTCAGACTCCCATATAACGCATAACCACATATGGACAATAAGATCTACTTTTGATGGACTTCTGCATTATGCAGACTCATTATTATCTTGCATAAAGCCTTGAGAATATGACAACATTCTGTCTTGTTATAAAACCTTTATGGATGATAACACCTGTCTCCATTTCACATACATGCGTAAGGATGATGGCGGATATACCCTTGCTGCTTAAGATAGATGTAAATATCCATGCAGCCTATAGCGATGAGACACATGGATGGATAAAATGACAGCAGGGTATTAAAACTACCTTTGATAGCAGGTGTGATTGGTTATTATGGCCTGCTGGTGACTTTGTCTTGAAAAAAGCAAGAGCAAAAACAAAAAATGACATTTTTTTACTTTTGTGTGTGTGTGTGTGTGTGTGTGTGTGTGTGGTGTGTGTGTGTGTGTATGTGTGTGTGTGTGTGTGTGTGTGTGTGTGTGTGTGTGACATATGCGGAGGACTCTGGAATAATACATCATTACTGTGTGAAAAAAACTTATTCACAGATTTGATGACAGTAATTACCTGTGACAGGCAGCCTTATTATCTCGCCCAGAAACCTGGACAAGAAGTTCCCTGGCACTACAGGTTAGTTTCCTATTAACCCCTGTCGCCCTCCTCGACAGGTATGGAAGGTGGCAGTGGTCAACCTTCATCTGGTTTGCACATGACACATTACATACTGTACATTCTGCATAACCTTGTCTTTTTGCCAGAGACTAAAATAGCTCAGGAATCATGACCAGTCTTGTCTAGGTACGGAGGATGGTGTGAACACAAAGGACAAAGGAGCAATCTAGTCAAGTTTTTTTTTTTTTTTTTCCAGGTTCAATGCATTGCTTATACAATGGATTCAGAATGGCTGTATTGTCTCTGATGCATAGTTCAGGAGTTTCATAGTATGATGTGTTTGTTCGCAAGGGTAATTCTCAGGTAAAACGCAGTGTTAATTCAAGGAAAGCAGTAGAAACAGCATTCTTCTGGTAATGTGTTACCCTTACAATGATGCTCCATGGCTTGTGAGACATAGTGATTAAACAATATTTAAAGCTGCAATAGAACAGATGCTACGGCAGAGAGGAGAATGTGAGACACAAATAGCCTCACCCTGTTTATGTGTGTGTTCTCTACCCACGGGGAGTAAGTCATAAAAATAAAAAGTGAAAACATCAGAATCAGAACTGTCTTCATTCCCATTGGATACAATTAAACTACAAAACCGTTCATGGGTGACTTTGCTCACGGTGATAATTGGGCGTTACAGCACACGACTGTTAGAGAGTTCTCATTCCTACAAATGTTTAACTCTGACTTTTTCTTAACTGGCAACTCTACAAAGATCTCAGTTTTATAAATTCACCCCCTCTCATTTGTAATAGAAACAGATGGCACTTTGATACAGCTGACCTGAAATGTTAAAAATGTTTTAATCAGTGATGGAATATAATGTTTGAGTACAGTTTTGTACTTTGTTTGAGTATTTGTTGCTCCTTCATACTTCTATTCTGCTACATTTTAGAGACAAATATTGTACTTTTTACTCCAGTACATTTATATGACAGCTTAAAGAAGACCTATTATGCTTATTTTCAGCTTCATACTCATATTCTCAGTTTCTACTAGAACATGTTTACATGCTTTAATGTTCATAAAACACTTTATTTTTCACATTCTATCTGTGTTGACCTACCTGTATTCACCCTCTGCCTCAAACACTGTTTTAGCGCCTGTCACTTTAAGCCCCCTCCTAAAAAAGCCTAGCCTGCTTTGATTGGTTGGCATTTCTAAGTCTTCTTTATTTCAGCCTCTCTGCATCATCATTGGAGCCACGGAATGATTATAACAGAGCATTGCAGCATTCAATCACCAACTAAAAGCTCCTAAACCAAAAATTGTAACAATTAGACACATTCCTGCAGGAATATAATCTGAAATCGGAAAGAAATAGCAAAATCTGCAACCATGATTACATGTGTCCCGGATGTCAGCTTGAAGCTACGTGTAGCAGTGTCCTTGCAGCTGGGAAATGACTGTAACGTGCAATTGTGGTACTTTCTACGATGAAAAATCCCCAATAAAAGCTTCTAAATACAACCAAACATGTAACAGCAGGAATCTGATCTGAAATCCGGAAGAAATTTACAATATTGGGAAAAAAATTAAAGGAAAATACGGAGCTATCCAAGGTTGGATATGTTTGTATAGATCTTTTGCGCATTTTTCATAAAAAAATTAACTGCATCTTTGACGTATCATCTTAAAGATATCAGATATAAATGGATCTGATACTCGACAGATGTAATTTCATATGTATAATGAATCTCTGATATCCTGATATACATGTAATATCCTGCAATTTAATCTGTTAATGAGCTTTATATATCAAATGCATCTTTGATGTATCCTTTTTAATATATCAGACATACGAAATACGGAGCTATCCAAGGACGGATATGTTTATATTTGTCAGGGATGCAGTATCCAGAAGAATACGCACTGTATCTTTGACAAATTATATCTTTACACTGTCAGAAGTAATGTGTAAAATTCATAACTTTAGGGGTCCAACAGCTTGTCGTGGTAGTATGGGTTTTGGAAATGGTGAAAACTAAGAAGAGCAGAAGCCCTAATTGCTTGAAACGCTCACTATGTAGCAGCTCTATCTCAATGTGTGTATTTTTGGTGTATCTGTGTATGTAAGGATTACATGAGTGAAAAAATGAATTTCCCCATTGAGGGATTAAATATTAAAAGATATTATTGTATCAATATTGATTTAAGCTAAAAAAAAATATAGAAGCATAACAGACAGTCATGGCACGGCAGCCATACAAGATCATTCCAAGAGATAAGTCGGCACAGCGGCCAACCAAAAACACTTGACGGAGTTTAAGAAAATAAAACATTATATATCTTATGTAAGAGGCAAGAGAGATGAGCCAGAGATAGAGATAATAAGAGATATAGTTGGAAAGATGAGGGAAATACACTGTAGGGTGATATATGGAGGGATAGTCATGGCACAGCAGCAATTAAAGACAACCAAACAGCCATGTCAGCACGGCGGCCATGACAGATAATCAAACAGATTGGTCGGCACGGCGGCCAACCAAAAACACAACACAAACATGAAAAATAAAAATGACACACAATAGACACCAGATAGTCATGGCATGGCGGCCGTGACAGATAATCAGACCATTCAAACACAACACAAAGCACTGTTATTCTTCTTCTTCTGTGACAACTTAACATTATGTGATGTATTTCATAAAAGTTATATGTATTTTTGGACTTTTTATTTAGAAAACAAAAACCTTTGAAGCTCAATATCTCAAAACTGTCCAGAACGCAGATAGAAACTCAGAATTCTATGGTGGTAAAATTTAAATGACACTTCCATCTCACAGCAGATCGAGAGATAGAGAGGAGATCTAGAGAAATAGTCAGGGCATGGCTGCCATATATAGATAAAGAGGGATGAGGAATAGAGATAGACAGATAGAAAGGTAAAACCACAGATAGAGGATAGTTACAGAGATGAGAGACGGATAGTCTTGGATTAGCGGCCACGGTCAATAATCAAACAGATCGGTCGGCACGGCAGCCAACCAAAAACACAACACAGACTTAAAGAAAATAAAAATGGCCCTTACTATTCATAGATCTAGTTTGGCGGCAGTAGCTTAGTCTGGTGCGGGAACCAGAGGGTGCTGGGTTGGAGTCCAGAAGTCCAGTGTGGACCATGTTCGGAGTGTGGACTGGTAGTAAGACAAAGAATAAAGAGATATAAAGGGATAGTCATGACACAGCGGCCAAAAACACAACACAGCAATAGGGCCCGTTCACACAGGACTTTTATTACTGAGGGACCTCATATTATTTCAAAATTACCCCCCCTACACCTGTGTTTCATGGAGAGCATTTGTACAGGATAAGCAATGGCTGTGTTTTACCCAAATTTACTGACAATATAATATAAAATTTCTAAAACAGTGAATGTGTAATCATAAATTCATGGTTGATAATGAGGTTGTTTTTTTCTCTCAAATGAGACAACTGATAAAGAAGTACTTCTAAAAAAATTATTGATATAACAAAGAGAATGTGTCTATTTAAAATTATGTACAATTTGAAGAAAAATAAAACTTTATGTATCCCCCACCCCATCAGCTGAACACAAAAACAAAAAAGGGGGAATATAAACTAAATAAATATCTAAAAAAGATTTTTTTTGGGTAGTAGCCTCCACTGCCAGACCACCAACAAGCAGGTTACAGGTGAGCTGCCACTGTATGGGAAAGATTTATTTAAGACATTTTAATACCAATTAAGGCTTTATTTTTAGATTAGTTAATACAACGCCTTTCAAGGCTTTTCTTTCCTGGCACGCTGTGGCAATATGTGCATTCATGAGCAGGTTCTAGTATTTCTTCCATCATGTTATATAGCCTCCTGAATAATATCTTTTTTTTCTTATTATTTTTTTTAATGGCTGTTCCCCTTTAAGGTAGAATTTATGCAGAGCTGTTGTTTTATTTAATAGCATTAGATTGTAGGTGTAGCTAATTAAGTGACCATGCAGCTTGCATCCTCACTTACTCTGAAGGTCAAATTTTAGTAGTTACAGCTTAGATTGCAATAATGGATTTCATCTTGAGAGTGGAAGAAAAAACATTGGTCAAAGATGTCTTTTTAAAAAAACTGACACAGTAAGAGTAAGAGTTTTTATAATCATGCGTGTTTTATAATTATTTTATATATTTATCTATCTTATGTGAACTTTAACCTACTTATAGTCAAGTGTTTGACCTTGCAAGTTATGTTAGACATATGGCAACAATTGTGAAGGGATTACACTTAATGTCTCATGTGCACTCGAGGTATGACACTTCAATGTCTATGACAATATTTTCTGGACATATCCCTGTGGACATATTTGTGACTTATTAATGACTGATAGGTACCAGATGTGTTAACCGTGAGAAGCATTTATAGGGCATCGCTTTAGGTTTGTTGGTCTCACACTCCTGTCCATGCTGCTGTGCTGACCCCAGCGCACGTATTAAATGTTTCCAGATTGAAGCGTCAACCACTGTCTCATTGCTGATTAAGAGTCATAATAGAAAACTCATTCTTTCAGTCATATAAAATACCCACAGCTGTTAATTCATATTAAATTAAACTGACTGCAGTAAAATGCTATCGTCTATTCTTCGAATGGAACTTATGAATGGGTAGTGTGTGTGAGAGATGTTCATGTTTTTTTTTTGTTTTTTTTAATGAACTGATGTCGCTAGGCTATATGGACGGAGTTTATGTCCCATTTTGACCAAATAAATCAATAGCCCAGGTAAATAATATAACGTTACTTTTAAAATTGTTGAATCTACTATATGTTGCTACACTGGCGTAAATACCCACGTTACGTTCTACGCAAACAGAATAGGCAAAATCAAAATGTAAAATCAATATCTACACTTGAGGAATAATGGTTTCCATGTTACATGGTTGACTAATTAAGTTAAGATTAATCAAAGAAACTGCTTTCACCATAACTGACTATACAATTTTACTTAGATTTTTTCTGTGCATTAATTTCGTACTTTTTGTGTTTCCTGTTTTGACAGTGGAGGTGACGTCCACTCAGCTAATGTCCAGAAAGTTAAAGGTCTGCCGAACTAAGGGTCCAGAAAGTTCCAGAAAGTTAACGGTTGGAATGTTCAAAATCTGCTGGTCCGTAGCATCAGGATATAAATGTATAACATTGGAATTGACCTAAAAGGAGCTATAGTGGTCATTCAAACAATGTCCATAAGCAGCATGTATATTTATATTGTATATTTAAATGTTTAAACAGAAATGAAAATGTTCAGAAAACTCCATCATTTTTCATTGCTGCATCTAAATTAGGACAAAAACATAAAGTTTAAACACAGCCCAATTTTTAATGTCTATTTTTGGGCTACACAAGGACTGGATAGTCAGACAGTCTTAACATAGACCAATTTTCAAGGTCTTTTTGTGGGCTGAATTAGGACAAAAACAGAAAGTCTACACAAAGACAAATTTTAGCTTCTTTTTCTGGGCTAAATTAGGGCCACATATCAATGTATTGTAATTTATTGTATTACTTGTAATTTATTGTATTTCCTTTTGTGAGGTATTTCTATACACCCAGTAGAGTTTCTGTAGAGTTTCTTTTTTTTAATGGTGCGACTGAAAAAATAAAACTGAAAATAAAATAAAAGTCGGATGGTCTAAACACAGCCTGACTGTCAAAGTCCATTATTAAAGTACTTTTGGGGCTAAATGAAGCCGACCAGATGTAGCTAAAAAAAAATAAATCTAAATGGCATCTGGCGCTCAATGGGTAGTATAGAGCTTTAGAGAAAATAAAAATGACACTTACTCTTTGTAAATCTTACTGGACGGCAGTAGCTCAGCTGTCGTAGCGTGGAATCTGCCAGCTCACTTTTTAGCCATCTGTAGGTTATAGATGAAAATAACTTCTTGTAAATTTAAGATTATATTTTTTTTAAATAATAAATAACAATTCATTTTTAGTGAAAAACCAGACAATTAAATTTTAACTTTTCTAAATGTGTTTGGTTGTAGGTTGTACCAAACTGTGAGCCCTGAACTCAACAGTTTAGTGTTTATGCTCAAATATTAGCTTCCCCTTAGCTGAAAAGATATAAAGTAGCTACATTTTGCTTATGTAGCAAACTAGCATAATATACTTGCATAGTAAAATATGGAGAAAATATTTAATTATTATCCAGCATTGTGTATCACTAACTAGTTGATAACATAGTCCAGCATAGACCACATTGCAGACTGTGGACTGGTAGCTGGAGAGCTGCCAGATCACCTCCTTGACACACGCACGCACGCACGCACGCACGCACGCACGCACGCACGCACGCACGCACACACACACACACACACACACACACACAGGTCCGTAAACAGGATTGGACCCTCAAAAATACAGAATCATGACATCTATTCATGCAATATTCATGAAATATATATACAGTATGAATGGTATCTTATAGGATATGTACAGTATACTGACAATACCCAGAAGCTCCTGCAACAGATATTTTTCAGATATCTATGGATATGAGAAAGATAAAATTGTATACCACTGAATATTTCAGGGTAGCTGTAAGCTCCTTTGTCTTTGTAAGATTTTTGGGGTATGGGACATCTAACCTTGCATTTTAGATTATACTGTAGATAAATATTACAACATTAGCATCTTTGACAAATTAAGGTGAAGTGCATTAACAGGACTAGACGTGGCACCCTGACCACAGACTGTTTGTCACCATTAGCTCGTTGGATAATTTTCCCTTATCGAATTTGAAAACACAAACAAAAAAGGGCTTGGTGCTCCTCCTCTGGGTGGTGCCCTGGACAGCTGCCTACACCCCAAATAGGAAGATCCACCACTGCTCATTGAAATTTTTCACGACCCATTGTCAAGAGTTAGTAAGTCTGACTGGACTTTAAAAGTTATGTGTGCTCAGCCATCATTCAACATCACAGCGTCATTCATATTCTGAAAGCATTTTTACAATCCAGAGAAATAACAACAGCACTAACTCCGCTGATGTCTCCACTGTTTGGTTGTAATTTCCATCAGTGAATTCCTCCTGTTTACAGCGGCTCTATAAAAACTCATGAATGACAGCGGTAACTACTCATTCCCGGGACGGCTTACATCAAAGCCTGACAGTTCACACACCCATATATAGAAACTAACAGAGACCTTAAAAGAGCTTGATGCAGTCAAATAAAAACAAATGGATGTAATAGACGGGCTGTTCCTGCTGGGATTCAGCTATTAGACAGGCGCAGTTCAGGTCCGCAGTGGTTTCTCAGTGGCATGTTTGAACTTGTCTTGTCAGTCTTTAATCTAATCTGTTTTCCTTTGGCCCAGTTTGTGGTTGTCAGTCCCAATTTTAAATAAAAGATAGAAGATATTAAATCGTGGTGGAACGTAGTTAAAAAGGAAACAGGAGATCATAGTAAATAGTCCACTGGTAAGTTAGGTATGACAAGCATGAAGAAAGGAATGATGAGAAACGTAATGGCCAAGAAAAATGCTTTTTTCTTTTTTTTAAAGGCTATGCTTTTAGACAGGGCCCTTCACTTTTGTTACAAAGCATTGCCATATTTTTCTCTGCATAGTGATGACAGAAAACAGCGCTGACAGAGAACATTTGGGAGAGGATACTAATGACAGGCTGGGACAGGTTTGACCCCTGCGTCTAAGAGAAATGATGGGAGGAATTCAATGAAATAAGCTCCTTTCTCACAACGGGACAGCAGCATTTCCAAGTGAATAGGTGTCGACGAGCGCTCCCCTACTGTCACTTCAAATATTTCATTTTTCAACATTGTGAAGCTAAAGGTGACAGGAATGTTTTCCAGCTCAAAAATCTGCAAAGAAAACATGACAGAAGGGGAAGTTTGTTAGATTAAAAAAGACTGTCTTTTTCTTGCACAGCAGCTCCATAAAGACTTTTAAGTGGTATTCTGCTTCAGTACAACAATTTGATCTTTTAAACCACTTAATGTGGTGGGCCTTCATGGGCTGTAAACTGCCACTGATGTGTTGAGTCATAATTAACGTTCTGTCTTTTTTCGGCTCTCTGTGTCCATTACTGAAAATGGGCAAATTGCTTCCAAGGAAGTCTAAAATGTGTTTGGCCAGGCAACTTTATTTTTCATATTTCCAGGGGAAACTGACGAGCTTTCAGCATTAGACCGGGGCCAAGGGAACAACATCATTACAGATACCAGGAACAACCAATTAGAGATCAGAGCTTGTACTACATGCCAGGTCACCGCAAGTTGTCTTTTCATATGTACATAAAAGTGAAAAATCACTTTAAGGCTTGCTGACCCATGTCTGTGCAGAGTTGGCCAGGGCTCAAGAAAGCATCAAGACACAAATTTGTGCTTACACGGTTGGCATCGAGCACTGGGGGAGGCTTAAAGTTTGTAAAGTTTCTCACAAGTATAGAAGTTGTTTACACCAAAGGGCTCCTGCTCAATATTTCTTCTCCAAAAATGAGAATTTCTCCACCCCTGACATGTATATCTGGCCCCAAGTAGTACTCAGTAACAAACCCCTCAACTTCAAATGCAGTTCTCCTGATGTCTCTGCTCGTATTTTGTTGCAGTGTCTGATAGCACTGCCAAATCCCCAAATTTCCCCCCAACTTGCTTTTGATGCTTTGAAACTGTCTTCAATCATTTTGAGCTTCAAAACAATGAGCTGCAGAGTAATTTGGGCTCCAACAAAATTAGGAAATCCATCTTTTAAGCTTCACTAATCAATATTTTTTTTTTTTTCAAAACAATGGCTTAAATGACCATGTGTAATATGAAAGCTTGTAGCGACAAGCGAAACAAAGAGAATTATCTATTACCTGTGGGTTTTAATAACTCTGTTCCCCCTAGTTTTTGTGCCCCGCAGCTTTACTGTTTTAGTTCACAGCAAAGCAGCCACAGCAGGGAGCAGCCAAGAAGCTCTGCTAAACCCACTGTCACAAACAAATAGTGGTAGAACAAGTATTCATACCACAGTACTCCAGTACAAAAGAATAAAGTAAAAGTATAGCCATTATAAAAGTTCTACATTCAAAAACTTACTTCAAGGAAACTTCACCTCCGAATGAATGTTTCTCTATCAATTACTCACCCCATGTTACATTCAGTTCATGAATAAAGCTTGTCTTTTTCTTGCATGCCTCCAGTGTGAACGAACGAAATTATCACATGGTGACTGTCAGTAAGCGGTAGCGTACGCAGGATACGCATGGGACATGTCCACCGCACTTACCATATCTGTTTCACCCCCCCCCCACTTTATTTTATAACCGTTCAATTCAGTTGTAACATGTCCTGCCTCGTTTTTCCGAGCGGTTATGAAACGCACCACGAATGGGCGGCAAGCACACGCTGTCTTGTTGTGATCACATGACGCAATTGCGACGTGATAGACTGTAAATAAAGATGGACGACATGACAGCGCCTCCAAAGTGAATTTATTCAATCTTGATCTCCCCCTGGTGTCTGACTATGGTCTGACTGCCATACTGGTCCTAAGACCCGCTCCTCTGTGTTAGTGAATGATCATAGGCTGAATTAAAAACTCAAAGTACACGCCAAATACATTTTAACTTAAGGTGGATTCTGTCACTGAAGGTAGCTCTCATCACCCTGGTGTTTGTTCAAGTCTTTGTTTTCAATGAGTTATTAAATTATATAAAAGGGATTGACAGCTGTGACAGCCAATCCGTGCGCTCACATTCAATAGAGCTGTTCACGATTGGTCAGACGGGTGTTTGGGCGGGAACTCCCTAACCGCACCGATGCAGTTCTCCCAATGACATCACCCTGGCAAGATGGCAACGCTCGTGCCCGGCATATTTTAACCTCAGTTCAGCATAGCGGGGGTAAGTGGGGGCGCGCCGTCCATCTTTATTTACAGTCTATGCTCTGAACTGTCGGTTTTAATTCAAAAACCACAAATAATGTACGGAAAAGCAACCAGCAAGAGGCAAAAAACCTTGCACTCCTTCTTCAAACAATACCATGTAACTTGAGTAACGCTGTTGCCTGTTGATAACGTTAGCTAAAAGTTATTAACTGTTGCTGGCTAGCTAGCTTAATGCTAGGAATAAACCCACTCCTCCTTAATTTCTGCACAGAATTTGTGCTCACTGTTGCTTTTCACATATTTTTTAATCTTTAATACTACAATATACTACAATAGAGAAAGTAGGGAGGACTAGGTGGACCAGAAGGCGACACTGGTGGTCGTGCAGGGGATGCAGGGCTCATTCACGGGTGAGGAGAAATCTAGAAATCTATATATAGCATAAAAGTGACTTTGAGATTAATTTACACAGCTATTTCACAATTACTGACCTTTTTTTTCCCCTTATACATCTGTATTATTGCAATAGACAGAGCAGGGAGAAAGCAGCACACAGCAGTCAGGACAGAGAGCAGTCTGCAGCACTGACCATCAGCCTGAGGCTTCACAGGTGAGGACAGATTATAACTGGTCACGTTGTCTATAGGATAAGAGTGACTCTGAGATTAATTTCCACAGCTGTTGTCACTTGGCACTTAATTATCTGGCTGCTTACCCTGCAGATGCTTGGGGGTCATTCTGTGTCACTCAACCAGAGCTTGGCAGCTCAAACTTTTGATTATGATAGTGTATGATTTTGATAATTTGAAAGAATTTGACTTTGGTGCCTAATCCCAACCATCGTGACAGTCTTCGTGTATGTTGTGTTTTACTGCTGTAAATGTGCTAAATTCAACTCCTCCCTCTGGGGTAGTTTCATCTATCGCAATGCATCAAATCTATAAAATCATCATATTTGTATCTTGGCCAGTCTGTGAGAACCATGTATCTGAAAAAGAGGTCAACTTTTCACAAGCTCAGAAAATCAGCCCAGTCTTACTGTAAAAAATAAATAAATTAAATACATAACCAAAATTGTAGTGTAGTGGAATAGAAATATTAATTGGAAAACATGTAACTAATTAACCCTTTGATACCTGAGCAAACTGGCCTGACTTCTTTCAAAATCATGGGAAGATGCTGATGAGCAATTTAACAAGAACAGCAAGAAATCATTTCTAAATATTTTCTAGTCTTTTTTTCTGTGACATAATTTTCAATATATAACATAATTATAAATATATTTTTTGGACATTTTTCACTCATTTTTTGGTAATATATAATCCCCTCAGCTAGTTGTCAGATTATTTCCCTTGTCACCTTTTCAGTTTTTTTTGCAGTTTGCAGGACATTTCTTGCTAAGTTTCTCATTATGTTTATTTCCATATTTTTGGAAAAAAAACAAACAAAAACATTTTTTTAGGTTTTAGAGGTTTGAATGCTAGTAAAAGGCATTTGAATGTATTGTTTTGTAAGTACTGTACTTTAAATGTACTGTGCAAGCAAAACAAATGAGTGTTATATTAATAGACTGACTGAGATATGAAAAAAAAAACGGTATTAGGGTTGTTATTGAGCCCAGTGAAAAAAAAAGTTGTTAATCCCAGAACAGGGATCACAGCTTACTAATGATACTGTGGTATATAAATAATAACAGAAATAAAAACCAATGCAAACAAGAGTGCCTCAGTTAAAGTATTCTGTTGAAAAATAGGGCCACTGCTGAGTCGATCACCTTGCCAGAAAATCTTTAAGGCATCATCACTCAGCCCGGGCAGAGGCCCATTAAATCAGCTGGGTGGGATCTCCCCTCTGTCCACAGGCTGCCATGTGAAACACCACTGAGCATTAAACACCTGTTTCTTGCAGTAACCAGTTTACGCCAAAAGCCATCGCAGTTAAGACCAAAGTACTTTAACCGTCACCTTCTTGGGGGAAAAAAAAAAAAAAGAAAGAGAGAGACAAGGAAGCAGAGAGAGATGGGATCGGACAAAAGGGATGGTTTGTTAGTGAGGAGGAGAAATAGATAGTGGAATGAGGTGGAGGAAGAAATGGGATTGTGGGAAAGAAGAGGTCAGTGAGGAATGGACACAAACAGGAGATAGAGGGTTGGAGATCATGTGGGATAAGATAGAGCGAGTAAAATGGGGTACAGCTGGAAAACACTACAGGAAGTGCTCAGAAGGAGACTTGCTTTAGGGTCTTAGAGTGGTACAGTATAATGGAATGCCATCCATCTATACCATCCTTCAGGGATCTCATTAAAATGTATCAGTGGATGCAGGCTGGGACTCATTTGGACCATACATTAAATTCATCATGGCGGGATAGAGTGAGAACCGGCAGCTGTCTTGCTTTGAGGTCCTCCGTCTCATTATTTATGCCCGATCCATGAATTGAAGTGAGAAAAACATTGTTGTTGACAACGTGGCGCCATAGCTTGACTAAATATTGGTTTTTCAGCGTGTGAGCTGTCATTATTATGTGACCCCGTTTAAACATTTTTGATCTGCAGGGTGAAGCAGCCGTATAGTCATTTGTCTTTTAACTCCTATTTTCCATCCTGTCTGTGAGTCCTCTGAAAAACACAATTTCCGTTCTTGACAACAACCCCTCATTTGTTTTGCAGCAGGCAATTTGTGGTAAAGACGCGAAACAAAGCAGTGTGTGAGTATGTACAATTTACGCAAATTGTAGCAGCTCAAGTGTATCATTTTCTGACATAGATTACAGTACAGATACTTGCATTCAGATGAATAGCAGCAGATTGTGTCACATGTCTCCCTTGTTTGGAAACTATACACTCTCCGAACATGGCGAACTGGTGTCTGTGTGACTCGTGGCTGGCGGGTGCTACACGTATGTCCGCGCTTATGGTGTCTGAGCTGAAACACAGCAGTGGGGGGAAGTGGGGCACGGTGGCGTGCAACACTCAGCTCAGCAGGCAGATTGGGGAACAGCTGCTAAGAGCAATTTGTTAGACAAGTCAGACTGTCGAGCTCTGGCGAGAAGGGCAACGGGACCGCTGTACCTACTGACTCTCGCTGAGGATTCAGTCTCTCCGCCGCAGAGCCGCTGGACTCAAAAGGCAGTCAGATGGTGGCGGTTAGGCCTAGCGAGAGGCTGGCAGCTGGGGATGTGGCGCGGCAGCATCACGGGTGCTGGACTGTGTTCACTTCCCACCAAGGGATGCCCACTGTTGGTGCCAAGAGCAGGGGAAAGTCAGTTGGGCATGCTTCAGTAAACAGCCAGCTTGATTCAGATGCACAAAGGGAGGAGCGTTGTGTGTTGTCCTGGAGGATCTTTCTTCAAACAGAATCTGTGATTGTTTTAATGTGTCACTGGTGGGATGAATGTTCTCTCTCTTTTATTAGCTGTGTTGGATGCTGGGTAAGCATTTGGCACTTCAGAGTCCGTGCCATGTATGTGTTGCACTGCTAAATTACAGAAGATAGCTGGTTGGTGAGCAGACATGCGATTGTGTAACGAATCAGTTTCATTTCTAAAGCCTTACATCTGCACGTTGTTTACTCTCAACTTCTTGCTGATGCTGAGTAAACAGCCAGCTTTGCAAACACGCACAACTCCAAGATGCGCTTGTTTCCCTCCCATAACGGATTCGGAATATAAATCATGCACCCAAAAACATTTTGGAACAAATGCGGGTGATTAATTCCTTTCATTTCGCTAGATTCCAACATGCACAACACATATTGCTTTGCTGTTGCCAGAAACTTATAGTTGACTGCTGATATCTGCCTCATTTCCACAGTTTAGAATCACTGCTTTTCCAAAATTAAAAATTAATATGTATTTTTCTGTCTGTGCTTCCAGTGACTTGTGTCAAAATAGATAGATGACTTAAGCTATTCAATTTAAAAAAGATTTATGCAAATTATCTTTAAACGCAATTGAGTGTTTGTTTTTTTTTTTTTTTTTTTTTTTTAAATGCTCATATTGTGATCTTATTGTGATGAGTCACCCTAAAAGCGCCACTTAGTAGTGAAAGTTTGTTTTATGGTTAATGGAGCAGTGGTGTCTCTAAGGGGGGAGTCAGGGGGCCCATGGACAATCAAGGTCTAAATTACTGTCTTTTAGAGGCTGCAGCACGCTCAGAAACAGACTAAACTACACTCAGAATTCAAATTTAAATTCGGCAAGGGAACAACTGGCCATTTCCAAAGGGGTTAGGTACTTGTTTTTTGAGGTACTTGTACTGTGAGTGAGTATTTTTTCAAGCAACTGTATACTTTTCCACCACTTCATAAGGAAATATTGCACTTTTTACTAAACTGCCTTTATCTGACAGCTTTAGTTTCTCTGCATTTTACAAATTCAGATTTTTGTACAAAATAAATGATGAAATGATATTTTGTGATAAATTAAGTAACCAAATCATTTATGCAAGTACAGCTGAAATGACTAGTTGATTAATCAATCAGCCAGTTGACAGAAAATTAATTGCCAATTAATCTGCTAAACATTTGTCTTTTTTTGTAATTTATTTAAAATAATTTTTGAGTTTTGGGGGGGAATATTTTTATTAATCCTTTGTTTTAGATTTTTCTGCATTGTGTACTTTTACTTTTTATACTTTAAGTACATTTTCCTGATTTTTGTTCCTTACAATCCATGGACTCTTCAACTTTTCGAATTAAAGCTATATATTTGTATATGAAAAAAGCCAAGCAGTATATTTGATGAACAAGGATTTGCCTAACATTTATAGATACATAACACGTTAAAACTGGATTGCCATAGAACTCAAAATGTTAACTGTACCTAAATTAGTCTATGTACTTAAGATAATTAGTATTGATAGTATAAAATTAGAAAAAAAATCTAGGGGAGCCACTGGGAGGTTGGATTCACTCTATTAAAAGCAGTGATTTGAAAATTACACACTCACAATGCTCTTAAACAAAAAAAAAAGTGTTTTTGCCTGTTCTCTACACCTCACTATAATACACTCACATATTCCCATGCTGACTTTGCAGTGAAAGCTTGACATGCACAGATTTCAGAGAGGCTGTGCTGCACCCGCAAAACACAGTGAGATAAAATGATGGAGTGACCGAAGGGAGTAAAAAATAAGCATAGCCTCACAGAAGGACATCTGGGTGTTTTTATTATGCCTCGGCTGACCTGACTGAGCTGTACTTTTGTATGCAAAGTTAGCACAAAGTGCAGCTCCAAATCGGTGCACAGTTGCCACTGGATAAAAGTGTTGAGGAGTTAAATGGTGAATAGGGTAGTAAATGAGGAAAATGGGAGTCAGCATGGCAATTTATGTTCCGAGTTTTCTGTATTATGTGTTGTTGACAATCACAAGGTGTGTAGCTGTTGGTTTCTTTCATTTGCCATAATGCATCTCTCTTCAGGCCACTCACAGGAATAAAGAATCCAATAGTCCCTCATCAACAACGTAGAGAAATGTGTGCTTTAGCCTCGGAGATCACTCTTGAGAAATTATGAAAATAAATCACAAAAGGTTTTGTGAAGTGCTGTTGATAGTCAGCACTGTTTATCAGGGCTTTAAGAGATATTTTTATTGTGTGAACTTGCTCAGAGAAGCGGTGAATTTCCTGATTTAGCTTTTTTTTTTTTTTTTTTAATGCATTTTCTTCCCCCTTAGCATCCTGCCTGCAGGTTCAGAGGACCTTTTGAGGTGATATTGATTTTGATTGGTTTCAAAGATGGTCTAGCGAGTCTGAAAGGATCCCTGAGAGACTCTTTGACACCCAGGTCCAATGCTTTACCCCTTCCCATTCAGGGTATTAGAAGGTTCAATGTTCCCACAGCAGTAATAGGGGAGCCATTTATCCTCTGTCAGCAAGGTAATTGAAGCAGGTTAAAGGGAAAACGCTTTGTTCTGCAGCCAGGCATGCTGAGTTGTGTTATGACAGACGAGTGATCATGCTTTTATGGAGTGCTTTTGATTTGCACATGTGTATTCCTCAGTAGTACCAACATATAGTACGACATTCAGTGACTACATTTCCTGAGTGTTTTGTATCATCCTGTGACCTGTGTCCTCATATGAGGACATTGCATTTTGGGTTTGCTGCACTTTGTACTATTTTCTGCTTAACTTAGACCTGTTGTCATCGTTGTTGATGGACACATTTATGTGCCATCTAGTGGCAGCAAAAGCACAACACACTTAGCTATGTAAAAAAACAAGAGTAGCTAAATCTGCCAAGTCAGTAAACAGACAATTTTGACACTAAAGTGGACCGGGTATGAAATCTGGTCAAATTTTACGGTTGAAATTTGTTTGTTTATGTTTAATATTGTTTGTAGTGTGATATGGCACACAAATGTGAACAATTTTAGGAAAAGTAACAAGCTCAAATGCTGTTAATTAGGAAGTATTCATTACAGGACAATGGGACTTACTGTATCGTGCAGTTTCACACAGGCTAGTTAGGTGTGACAGACTTCCAACGGAGAAAAAGGACAGTCTTACACTGGAGTATAAGGCAAGCAAATTCATTCAGAGTAACAAAATGAATGATACTTTTACGCATGTTGCATTATTTGCTATGCAATGTTCAGATGTCGAAATGACCAGTTTTGGACAGTTCTAGGCCTGCACAGTGACCACTAACACATAGCACACACAAAACCATGTGAAATTTTGCTTTTACACAAAAGAGTTTAGGCACTAAAATAATAATCAGTCTTATACATTATTCCACACTTGTGACTGTTAAAAATAAACCCTTTGTCCCCATATGCAGCCCATTCTCATTCTGACGTCAGTGAATACCAGGGCTTTGTCGAGAATTTCGGTGAAAGATACCAAAACCAAACGTCACCAGCAGTCAGTTTGTAATAGCCAGATAGAACCTTTTGTGGTGTTATGATAAGCTGCCGGTCTGCCGGATGGCACTTGGCACGGCAGTGTGTTACATGGATTGGTGGCATCGGATGATAACACAGCCAGACAGAACCTGTCGTGGCAATATGATACACCACTGAACGGTATCAGGCTTAAACGAGGCCAGTAACAACGTAGTAGAAACTGCTGCAGGGTCCCTGTAATCCAGGCAAAAGGGGCAGTTAATGGGTCCAACAAGGCTCAGACTTTCATCCCAGTGAGGAAGAGCCCGATGATCATTTCTCATATGAATGTAGAGCCAAACCAGGATGTTTTTTTTCCTCTAAACCTGAACACCTGTGCCTTTGATCAATTGAAATTGAAACTGATTTGAAATTACTATTTGTACAGCCCTTTGGGGCATGCTTTGTGATTGGACTACAATGAACTTTGTCTTGATTAATCTGTAAAGCACTTTGGGTTGCCTTTGGGTATGAAATGTGCTATAAATAAATTTGCCTTGCCTTTGTTGCCTAATCTTAACCATGTGCTTTTGGTGACATCCTGGTGTTGGTCCTGGCATCCCACAATGTCCACAGCAGATGCAGGAGGATACCTAGAGCGTAATATGTAAAGGCAAAAGCCCGCTGACAGACTGTCGATATAAGAAGACTTGGGATGAGAATGTTTTGCTTTGTGAGGACATCATTTTTTTCTGAAACTATTTCAAGACAATGCTTGGTTTTCATACTTATGTGGTCCTTTTTATTCCAAATAGCTTGGAGAAATGCATATCAAACAAATGCTGGGGTCTCAGGCGGCTATTGGCCGTTTGTCCCAATTCGCACATGTTTCCAGTGGTTAACAAGCATGTGTCTCCGTCAGCCACCTCATCTCCATCCCCCGGGCCTTGACATGGCAGCTCACCTCAAACACTTTCCCATCACTTCTCCCTCCTGACTCCTCCCCTGCTCTTGGGCAGCGCTGGCAGCTGTCAGATACAGAGTGGCATGCAGCGAGGCATCAGGCGTCCTGGCATTTGCCCTCTCTCTGTGACAGCAGCTGACTGACAATGGCTGCCAGCCTGACAGTCTCTTATCCATCTTTCCCCATGGCCTGGGTTCCAAATGTTATCATTACCGCAAGGAGGGATGTCATCATTTTCTTGCCTTGGAACATGGAAGCACTCACAGCGAAAGTGGCAGCAGTGCAGTGGCATTCAGCGTTGTGTGAATGACAAGATATTATAGCAGCTGTAGCGACAATGGTTCATGCACACCAGGGGCCATAAAAGTGATTCATACGCTGTCTCCCTCTGTTTCTAAGATAAATGTAGAATTATATGACTCAACCTTCGATGCCCTTTGGTTGGGGAAATGAGCTCATGCCTGTAGACGGATTTTAGCGCCAAAAAAAAAAAAAAAAAAAGGGGAGACAAAAAGCTGGAATACATAGGTGAGAGAGACGAAGTGGGGAAATAATGGGCAGAAAAATCTTTAAGGGGAATTGCTTTCTCTCTGAGAGGCAGGATAACCGAGGCCAACCCTTGTGTGCCAGCCAATCAGGAATTAATTCAGTTGTCAATATGGCTTTAATCACTTCAGCGGGGCCTGTGTCGCATTTCTCTTCCTGAAACGCCAAAATTACAAATGAACCCAAGGAATGGGTCTCAGCATATCATTTTAGAGAAAGGGATTTTATTTCAGCATCGACAGAGCAATGAGGACAGACGGAGGATGCATGCTGAATGCTTGGGGAAGACCTCAAAGTGATTACTTTGTGAATAAAGGGGTTGAAAATGGTGACCCACCGCCACAAATAAAGTAGTTCAGCTGATAGCTTCCACTCTGGGACAGGCCCATATCAGATTAATGGCAAAGAGAGAGACAACAACTCTGATTATTATTTCCTCTGCCCTACACTCCATTTGTCCACTTGCGTCTCTTGGGGTGCGAGTCTTGCAGAATAGACTACCAATGTCCCCTGATTACCTGCTTTCAATTTGCTCTGCTCCCCATTGTGCTGAAGCTGCATGAGTCAAACACACATGGGATTGCAGAGGACCTTGTCTTTTGTTGACTGCAACCCGATGAAAATTGCCACCTGAAGAGAAGAGCTAAGGATGTGGCACTCGATTGGGGAGTGCCGTTCAGTGTTAAATTCACTGGTGTGGAAGGGCTTGCAGCTTTGTCTTGTTTCGTGGACACTTTATGTGTGCTGCCTTAGTGTAGCATGGTTATTTTAACAGTCCCCTCAATCACAACACAGCAGGGAAGGCAGGGAAGGACACTTGTCGCGCTATAAGACAGTTTACGCCGGGTGAAATATTGCTCTGCTACCTTGCTTACACATAGATAAATGTACAAGTATGCACACACATGCCCAGATACTTCAACTCTCGCTGACATTGACTGACATTCACACACCCAGGCTTACACACACACACACACACACACACACACACACACACACACACACACACACACACACACACACTCCTTTACTCCACCTTTCTTACTCTTGCTCACTCTCTCAAATATCCACACACACTGGCTCTCAGGCTGTGTTTGCTATGAGGAGAGAGAGAGCAAAAAAAGATGAAAAATGAGCCAAATAATGTTAGACCGAAGGCAGCACCTATCAAATGCATCAATGGGTCCAAGGTGTGCAAGGACGGGCTGGAGGTTTTATGACTGCTGCCAAACATAAATACTAGCTGGATGTCTGTGGCGGGGAGATCTCTGCGGGGCAAAGAAACGCACATTTTGCAGAAAATAAATGTAAATGCTCCGAAGCCCAATTCGGGTTCTATCAGGTTTTTATCTGCATTGAAAGCTCTCACTGAATCATCCTCTTTTAAAGCGGTATCCATCTGTGAACATGCTGTACACACAAACCAAACATGACATACACACATTGCTGGGTTAACCTGCTGGGGTACCCCACTGAGCTTCTGGTTCCTTCCAGGAAGACCCCCTACTATTCTCACTATCTTTGCAATGTGTGCAGGCTTTCTTTGCTGGAATATTACCTGTGGTCATTTGATTTACGACATTTATTCAGGATTATGCAAAATATAAGAAACAATGGAGGTCTAACGGTTCTGTGTGCAACATTCAGAGCTATGCTATGTATAAATACAGTGGAGTAATGACATTCTGAGAGGAGGATGAAGTCATGTTCCCTCTCTGTGTGTTGTAATCTGAGCTTTTTTTGTTAAGACCCAGATTCACCAAGCAGACATCAAAGAGCTAGTGGCAACAAAGGCCAACTGTTGCGTTTGCTCCTGTCGTCTGTGTCTTTGCCAAAAGGTTGCTCTTGAATACGCCACAAAGATTACAGCCAATAGCAAACTAGCAAGTATGCTCTGCGCCTGTGTGAGAGGAAATAACCTTCCAAACCAGCAGGGGGCAGAAGTCTGTATTTGTCATTCAAGAAAAGAAATTGGAAGACTGGTAGGACAGATTAGAGACATTAGTTAGCAAGTTAACAACACAACCTGACGTTGTGTACCATGTGTTAGTGAACAATTATACAAACAATCACTGACTCTCTGCCAAAGAGCTCAGTGGCTAAAATAGTAACTATACCAAACACAATAAGTCTGTTTCGATTTCATGCCCTTTTGACTTTGGCCGCTTTCACACAGAGATCATGCTATAGGGCTGCAATGAAGTCCCCCCTTCATAACCCCCCTGAACTTTTATACAGAGCCAACCAATGGCGGTGTCATTCTTGTGATCAAAAGGGGCATGGCGGTCATGAGGTTTAACACAAGTGGCCACTCTGCCATGGCATAAAATCATATACGTTGGCAGCACTCTATGAACAATAACAAAGGTATAACACCTAAATCCCAATCATTTACCTTCTCTATTTTATGGCAGCTGATCTTGTCCTCTGCTTGGACAGTAAGGAACTCCTGAACCCCATTTTTTTCGCAGTTTGTGGACATTTATGGCCGCCATTCTACTTTGAATTAGCCATTATGCTAACAGCTGCTTTTTGAAACTCCCGAGCATGGTCAAGTCTCTTTGGCTTTATGTTTTTCACAGACCTCATTTTGGGGCTGTTACTACCTCCATTTCAGGCTCAGAGGTGAGAACAATCAATCGCCCCTTTCCGCAATCGGAAGTTGTCAACAGAAGGCAAGGAGGCAAAATGCCATGATATTCCTGCCTTGAACAGGAAGTGTAAATGCAGTTTTTGTTTTCCTTCCTCACCTCTATTTCCCTTTTTGTGCAAAAAGCCCAACTGCCAATCAGAATGATTTCATTCACGGACGGGCTCCGCCTGCTCTGATGCTGATTCAACATGTTGAATTGTTAGAAAAAAGCAGACGAGAGTTGACCAGTACCAACTGTGTGAGTAGCACCCTAAAAACCTGGGTGACAGATGCTCACCAACAACCTGACATGAGCGATGGACGACCATCTGCTTGGTGTTTCAGATCGCTTAGTTGTTGTGGTAGACAATCTGGCTGCATGTTAGTGCATGTGAATCCTAATCGCAATTTATCTGCACTTCGCTTATACGGCAGTTGCTGCTAATGTGACAGCGTCATTGCAGAAGCGTGGCGCCCAGTCTCTAGTTCACTCCCAAGTGAGCACTGTCAGCACTGTTGCCTTTGTTAGAGCTGTTCATTGGGTTCAGCATCGTTAGCTGCTGGCTGCCAGCTCAGCCACCTCCATGTCGAGAACCATGTGCAGACAATGCTGCCTCAGACTCTGAATCGTAGATATGCTTTATACAGCTCCTTTAATCCCTCAGATGTTGACACAGGCACTAGAGGTCTACATGAGTCGTGTACATGAATTAATTTCTTTTTTAAAAGAGAGGCCAAATCTGTAGGAGAGCCAAGTATAATCAGACCTCCTCTGAATGGGCCCAAGGAAAATTAGTCCTGATCCAAAATGCTGTCAATACAAACCAAATACTGAGAGAACACCAGCACCGGCAGCAGCATGATGATCTATCAATTAACAAGCAGAAATATAATAACAATGTCTTGAAAACTAAATGTTTTTTGCTTTAAAGATTAATTTATAGAAACAATTGAAAGCATTTTTTTTTCTCCTCCTGCAGTGACAACAATAATGTGATCTGCTTCTAAAACACAGTTCACCGAACAGTGAAGTAATTGAGATCTCTAAGTTTTATTTTAGGTTTAAGAATAAATAAAAATCTGCCACAATAATGACAATATTTCACCCTGCTTTCAGTGCAAATTAATTAATTTCAACTGTTTTCTAAAATACACTTTTTAATCATTCTAGTGCAGCAACCTCATTTAATCCCCCTTGTTTCAAGAGACAGATAAGCATTTCTGACCCAATTTTAAGAAGCTGATTTTGAAATATTCTTACTTTGCCACAAATTTTGGTTTTCAGAACTCAACTATTGACAGAAAATATCTCCATAAGTTTGAGGACTTTGTAAATTAAATTGCCCAACACAACATAATGCTTCGTTGACACCTCCACCAACAAAACTGCCACTCACACATTAATGCATCAGTCATAAAAGTCCTATAACCATTCTGTAAAATCAGTACTTTCACTTTTGATACTTAAAGTTTGATACTTAAAATGTTGCTGATATTTCTGTACTTAAGTTTAGTATTAGGGGTTAGTAATTCAGCCTATATTGTACAAACTGTATCTCTATAATATGTTTACAAGTAAAAAAAAAACCCCAAAAAATCCAAATACAATGATTATTCAGTAAATGCATTAGTCAGAGAATAAATTATTATATATATTTTTAAAAAAGAAAAAGTTTTTTCTTGAAATTATATATATTTTGAATTACTATATTTTAAAGTGGGTTATCTGCTCAGGTTTGCTGGACATTTTGGTGTAATTTATCTGGTCACAGCCTTGTCTTTCATCCTAAACCAGCATCCCGGTTTGAGGCCATGATATGACTCACTTCAGCAGTCATCTCCATCCAACAGGGGGAGCTGCTGCTCATCCTCAGCCTTTTCTGACATCTTGGGGCCACTGCACTCACACACACGCTATACATGTACCGCCTTGCTACTGTTTGGCATCAATTCTCCCAGATATTGATCTGTGCAGGCCGTACCCTTGGGCAAGGTGATTTCAACCCCCCCCAACACGCACGCACACACACACACACACACACACACACACACACATGCGCGCACACACACACACACACACACACACACACACTTCTCCAGCTCCCCAATCACAGCCCAGTGTCACATTCACTGTGCTTTGGGGGTGAGGAGGAATCCCGCTGGATTTGTCTTTGACTGCTTGTCAGTATTGCTATTGCCAGTGCGTGATTGATGTATTAGGTCACTTGTGCATACACATAGGAGACACACATACACGGGCCTAATCTCTCTCTCACACACAAGTGTAGACATGTGCATACGCGTTCAATCATGGGCAATTTTCCACTGAAAATAACCCTAATCATGGCTCATGTGAACATATTGATCAAAGGATTGCTGCCATGCCTTCTCGTCAGTTTCCTTCACTAACGCCTGGTTTAAGGGATCCTCAGGGGGGACACTTTATGTCCCTGTGTGTGTGGAGACATTTTATTAAAACATCATTTAACCCTTTGCCATATCAACAGCTCAACAGCTACTGTTCACAAGGGATAAAAAACAAACTATTGATTAGACACCCCACAAAGCACCTGATAACCTCCTTTTACTTCGCTAACATGTCGTGATAGAATTAGTCTCATTCTTGCATCTTAAAAAGGAAAGAAAAAATATTTTGTTAGAGCAGACATTTATCCTGTATCCAAAACAGTCATATCCTAACACCTGAATATATTGTCTGACTTTTGATACATAATGTAAAATCACACTTAAATTAGTCTCATTCTGTCTGAAATGGCACCTTTTCTACGTAGCTGTGAAAAGAAGAATTTTTTGCAGCACCGTGAAGTGTGGGTGCATCGCGCACCAATTATCATGTTGAGAAACACTTCAGAAAGACTTCAGGAACTAAATGCACGTCTGATGTATGAGCTACACCAAGAAGCAGGAAATGTGAAGTTATAAATAAGGATCTTGTGAGCTAATATGCTGACTCATTTGATAATAGCAGCCTGTATGAGTGCAACAAATAAATCATCAAACAACAGCTCGGGGGGCAACTTCCAAAAGTTAGGTTATCAAAGGCTTTATATCCCGCTTTCGGATGACTTTTTATTTGAGATAAACCACTTACACACTATGCACCATCTGCTTCTTTTAATGACCTGTAAAGTATTAACAAGTAGGCATGAATGAAAGAGAAAGAAAGAATTTAATGGCAGTATTTTAGATGCATGCTGAATTGAAGTGATGTCTGGATCTCACACCGCTCTCCATACAAAGACTTTTACTATTCTGTTGCCTAAATCATATAAGCCTCTTATGAGGAAAGGAGTATTGTTCTTAATGTGTTGCACTCCAAGCAAAAAAAAAAGCAAGCACTCCAGCCTGCCTAATGGAGTGATAACTGCTGTAAGCATAGCCATAAAAACTGTATGTCTGTTGTAATTAATGTTGTTGATTTTTTTGGACACAAAAGGGATTGTATAAGGAACATATTTTACTCTTTACTATTTTCAAGCAGCAACCTCTTGGATTGAAAACATTAGGCCAGCACGGAAGTGTCAGAAATTCCAGTTCCTCTAATAGCCATTTGAGGCTGGCTCCAGGAGCCAGTCAGTCCCCATAAGAGTGCCCTATGGATGATGTTTTTCTTTAGGCCAAAGCGGATGTTAGGTGAATCCTGGTTTCTGGTTCCCTCATCAAAAAGCCTGTGGGATTTTTCCATTAGATTTTGGATTGTTTCAGAAATGTATGATACTTATCATGATATGATGATATTCTGATCTTATTTTATTTTTACATGGAGGTTTTATTATGTCTTTTTGTCGATGTGTTTTGATGTGAAGCACTTGGTGCTTATAATTTTTCTCTTGTAAAGCACGTTGGGCTGCATTTCTTGTATGATGATAGTGGTCACCCAAATTCCACTCAAACTGGGTTAAACAAATATGTTTATTGCTGGATACACTGGATTACAGCCTACAGTGGCAGCAGCCAGGTGCAGTGATTTGTGTGATGTTGATGATGGGGTTGTTGAGAGGGACATGAGGGGTGGTGTAGATTGCTTGGAGTGGGGTCAGCATGACGGTAATGACAGTGGGAGGCTCTAAATCTGGAGGGTGACGGCGTGGAGAGAGAAGAGGCAAACATTGGAAGTTTGTGGCTTGTGCATGGGTGATAATGCGTTGTGTTTGTGTGTGTGTGTGTGTGTGTGTGTGTGTGTGTGTGCGAGCGTGTGTGTGTGCTGATGTGTGCAAATGTAGAGGCAGAGAGCTCACATGCAGACAGATGGAGGCAAGGTAATTGTGTTTCACCCTGCCTAGTCTCTTCTCTGATGAGTTACTACACACGATGTCTGACCAGCGGGTGTGTGGAGGGAACCATTGGAATTAGAGAAGTAGCAGGATACCATTTAAACATCACAGTGTGTCTGGAAAGGAAGGGAGTGGTTTAAGCCTCCTGTTGTTGTTGTGGCCTGTTAGGCCTCATTTTGCCATTTTGCGGGCACAGTGTGAGTCATTCCTTTGTGTACATACAAGTGCATGTTGTTCAACAATAGTAACCACGACTTAAGGTGCAACACAGCCTAATTCCAACACGTTCTCATCCTGTCCCATATTGCCGCTCTGCAGTGTACTTCCGACATATTTCATTCAGGGTGCACATGGTTATGTTTAGGCAACAAAAGCACATCTAAAAAAGGCGGATTTCTACATGGAAACATGCTTTCATCCTATGTCGTCACATATTGCCACTTTGCAGGGGATATTTGCGTCTACATATTACATTTTAGGTATCTTTCTGCATCTACTGCGTATGTTCCAGGATGGTGCTATCATGATGTCAACAAATGCACATGATGGGATGCTGTGGCACGTGGTTATGTTTAGACAACACAAGTCCATAGCAACCAACACTGGGACATCAACTAATGAACATGCTGGCATTGATAGTTATGATTAGGGGAAGAAGGCACATGACAAGGTGTAGATAAAAACATTACATTCAGACAGGAAGCGAACACCGAACTCCCACATGAGGGCCTGGGGTTTATTGGACCCCTCCTGCCCATCATAAAGGCACCCTTGCGCTCCTTATATTCTGTGTTTCATGCACACATGAAAGGTCGTTTTTGGTGTTGTGGTCTTCGTGGACACAACAGGTTCTGTACAGCTGCGTTCTCACATGATGGCGCCCTGTCTGTGTATCATGCTGCTGTTCACAGGTAAATAATAACAACATGGGCAGTTTTTCCTCAGCTTATGCCATTCAGCTGCGTTTCATGTGGACGTGAAAGGTGGCTTTGGGTGTCGAGATCTTATGCCAAAAGCACTGACAAAGCGGCAGTATTTGAGAATAGGCTGATTCCAGTTTAATGTCGATCTTTGGCTCAATGAGTTGGTGACTACTACGTCAAAATTCAGTTCCCTCTAGATCCAATAAAAGTCAATTTGGCTTTGCAATGCCAATACAGAACCACATCAATCACTTAAGTGCAATAACAAATAATTCTCTTATTTTTATTGGCAAATGAATCTTTTTTTAAATTTTTTTTTTTTTTTTTTTTTTTACATTTTTCTCCTCAGGTGTTGTCAGGACTCTGCCAGGGAAAATGGATTGCATCATATGTGTTTGATGACACTTGACACTAATGGGGGATGTTGCACAGGGCCAGCCATGGAGGACCTATCTTTTTAGCTGTGTATTCGGTCTGTGTTAATGCGAGAGGCATGGTGCAGTAGGACTGATCAATATTGGGAAGGTTGCAAGGAGAGACTGACAAACACATACATATGAAATACCCCACTGACACTCGCTACACACACAACTCTTCAAGAATTCGTGGGGCAGGTAATGGGATTATGGATCAATGCAGAATTGAAAAGGCCGAAATAACCCTCTGATCTGACATAGACTGTATTTCCTAATACGTGGCAGTAGTGATATATCTGTGCGCTGTGACATAATAACTGCATTAGTCATGCTATGTTAAGTGTGCTGTTTTCCCAGAGGGAACATGCTGTGTACATTCTGTTATGCCATTCTGGTTTTCACTGAATGCCCATGCAGACAGGAAGAGTTTATTGAGAGAGAAAAAAACAACAAATGTTGACAGAGGGTCTTCACAGAGAAATTTAAAATGCAATTACATGATTACAAAAGTGCAAAATACAGCATATGGAATAGCAACAGCAACAAATGTTGAACAAATATTTTTACAAAGAAAATTTAAAATGTGATTAGATCATTGAAATGAAAATAAATAAATAATTAAATGTAGACAAAAGAATAAACAATTTCATAATAATATAATAATGAGAATTTTTAACTCGTCGCATCTTTCGTAACTTTTTTTTTTTTTAAAAATGACTGGCGGGGGCAGCTGTGGCTCAGGAGGTAGAGTGGATTGTCCACTGGGTGGATAGTTAGCGGTTTGATCCTCAGCTCCTGCAAACCAAATTGCTCAATTGTTCTTGATGGTGTGCAATTATGTATAATTTTTTTTTCAACTGATTAGTAGGGGGCATGTTGTTTGGTAGCCTTGGCCAGAGTTTATAAAGTATGAATGAATGAGTGAGTGTGACAAGTAGTGATGGCGAGAAAAGCGCTTCGCAATTGATGCAAGTGCAAGTCCATTTGACCAAGGCCATGCCATCCAGCACTTGACCCAAATTAAACAGCCTCTTTATTGACTGGCATACACTGCAAATGCATTGTGGCTAAAATTGATTTGTTTGTTGGCTGCACTTGCTTTTTATGCAGTATATGTGTAAATGGCATGATAATTCCCAATACAACAAGCCAATTACATTTAGGCAGTGACAGGTGTGGTGTCCATAGCATAAATTGAGAGCATATTGTTGCAGACAGTCTCTCTTCACCTCTTTCTAACATACAGCTAGCAAACTCTGTCAGATAAAACACACAAAAAAGTCCAGATATAATATGAGCAATATTGCAACAGAGGGGATGAGCTTTTTCTTCTTTTTTTTCTAACCGTTGTGATTTCTCCCATCACAAATGAGTGTCAAAGTTATGTATTCATAATTGATATAATTTTCCTCAACCTCTTAAAACGTCTTTTGCCATTCATGTTAGATGGAGGGAACACAGAAATAAAAATGTCAAGGACTTCAGGCCAACAGTAAAGATTTTGACTGCACAAACTGTCTAACTTGTTTCTGTTTATTTTGATGCACAGGCGATGACTATTGGAAACAGGTTAGAGGTGAAAGTGGGAGAAAGAGCAAGATGAGTGTTTTTTAAACAGGAAGCAGATGCTTGTTTTGCTTGTTCGCATTGCATAACAGAGAAGACCACTTCTCTGTCATCAGGAGGGTGAATAAATCCTACTGTGCCGTCTTTTGCCCGTTGCAATGAGCTTGTGGACACCAGCCACAGGAACGCAATGTCACAGTGAAAACCATAAAGGGCCACCATGTGTGTTTTCGGGTAATATTTTATAATTGGCAGTATTACACAGCTTTTATATATTTGGAATCAATCATGTTTAACTATATCACCACTGATAAGGAAAAGTTCTTAGCTGTACTTTTTTTTTCCATTGTTAGTACCACTGACACTCTCAGTAGTGGATTCACCTCATCCTTAAACCCGACAAGGAACAGGGAGAGCACTACTTCTTGTCATCGAGCTCTGACTGGACTAAGCAATATTCCAGCCAGTACTTCAGACTTGATGCAGCTCACATTGAGGAGCTTTTGTCGTCGATTTGAAAAGAAGAGCAGCAATTTTCTAGAGTCAATTGATTTCACAGAATGTCTGGCTATCTGCCTCTGGTACGCAACTATCATACTGTTTGGTTATACAGACAGACTATCAACGTCTTATCATTTGATATTTAACACTTTAACCTTGCACAGTGGCTAGTATGTATTTTTTCTGTCCCACTCAAGTCCTTGGTTTAGTTTATATGTGTGAAATGAAAAATGTAACCTATCTAGTTTTCTGCAATTTAGCTTTTATGGGAAAGTAGGCTCAAATGTAATATTTTATCCCAATTTAAAGTCCATACTGGTAGTTAACCATTTGAAATCTGAGTAAATTGGTTTGATTTCTTTGCTATGAGCAATTTAACAACACATGGCCCCAATAAAGCAAGGAATTAGTAAAAAGTCACAGAAACATTACTTGAAAATAAGCACAAAGAAACCCCTGAAACAAAAAAACCCAACACACACAAGAAAATTATCCCAAAAAGTGCATGAAATTAATAAAAATATGTATGTATTCTTTTTCTGTTGCATGATTTTAAATGTGCAATTAGAATGATTATATATATATTGGACATTTTATCCCAGAGTTTGATAATTTGATTATCATTTTGCAATTTGTGAGACATGTCATGCCAAGTTGGTCATTGCCTTTTTTTTTTTTCCATGTTTTTGAAAAAAAAAAAAAAAACCCAATTTGCTTAGTGTCAAGGGTCAGATAGCTTGCAAGAGGTGTTTGAAGCACAAGAAAACTGATCAAATCGGGTTTTGAAGGGTTAACATGTTTTCTCACTAGTGCTTCATGGACAGATTTGCTGGATTACTGCATACCACAAAATCATGATAATGAAACCTAAAACTGATGGCAACTGCAGTAAAATAATCCATTGAAACCAACAACCAGTGATGTAGTTGTGTCACTTGAAAACCCATAGTTTATTTGGAATTCAGGTCTTGAATACGACCGATTCTTTAAATCCCTCAATAGACACATTGCTATCAAGTTGGTGGGTCAACCCACTGTTGTCCTGATTGTTTCTGCGGCTGAGGACATCTTTGAATACGTGGTGGAGAAGATCTTGCTTTAAACCACCAAGCAAGCCATTGATGAATGCTTTCTTCTGCAGAGAAAATTGCCTTGGGTCCATTGATGAGAAACACGGTCATCCAAGCTCCTCCTAATTCTGTCTTGTGGTTCCAAAGATTATGAGGGGACCTTTTTCAATTGTCCTCGGTTGTGGACACGCACTATCTGTTCCAAGGTTATCAACACAGGGGGGATATGGAAGATCCATTAATGGTGGGATTCCATCCAAATCCAGGTTTGATGAGGATCTTCTAGTTGGCAACGTTGACAACCCTGACAATGAAACAATCCCAGGAGCTGTGTATCAAGGGAAAGCCCTCTATATTCTGGCAGGTGATGAGATTTTCCCGTTGAGTAGGTGTTTGATTTTCAACTACCGCCTGAGTCACGCCTGAGTCACGCCAGGTCAGCAGCTGAGTGCAGTTTTGGTATTTTGTTGTCAGAGTGGAGGATGTATCATTTATCTTGATTTGGAGAAAGTGTGCCGCCAGATTGCTGTGCACCTGCCCTGAGGGACATCGGTCAGAAGGGCAGCAACAGCGTCACTAGGTGATTTTTTGAGACTGAGATAAGCCTACCCATTCTATTACAGTCAAGAGGCCGTTGTTCCATGGCAGCACAGTGTAGTACAGTCCCATGTTATCACTGAGAAAACAGGCTTGTTTAAGAGCCATCCATATTGTCTTTACAGAGTAAATCCAATTCCGTGAGCGTGCGTCTAAAAACGTGGTTGTGTCAAAGCCATGTCAAAATCAATTTATGGCCTTTTATATAATATGTTTTCAGTGTTTGTGCGTGTTTGGTGTGTGTGCACGCTTGAATTTATGCATTTTGCATTTTAATGTGGCATTAATGTTTCATCTCTGTCATAGTGCTGGTTAGAATAATGGATGGCCCTGATGAAGAGAAAACATCATGAAGGTTACCAGATAGCCCTCACACAAGCTGTCAGAATGTGAGCTCTGTATTCCCTGACAACTATCATGTAGCAAATAAGCCCACAGTCCAGGTGCAGTTTTCATCAGGACTGTACCCAACTCAGAATTATGTCCACTGGCCATTAAATACTATACTAGTTTGTTTTTTTGTTTTTTTTTACATATAAGGTTTTAAGGTTGTAATGGGGTTAAGTGGAAGATTAAGCATGACAGCAGAATCCATGTAATAGAGCAAACAAGCTAATGGCGCTAACGATGGATTGGCTGATTTTATTGCACATTATGCTGCAAACTGCAAATATTTTTTTCCTCATCTGAAGTAAAGGAAAGAGACAGAGTGACTGCGGTGTACATCGGCAGCACTACACCCGTGCATTCATTCTTTATAAATGTAATCATTTTTAAAAATGCATTTCACAGTGGAGAGTACACTGTTTTAAAAAAACAAACAGAAAAAACAACAAAACCTTGAATTGCAGTTGAGTGACATTTTATGCCTGAAGGTACTTAAATTGCTTGATTGGTGAACTCCATAGAAACCCTGTATAACACCAATGTGTAAAAACTGTATGTCTGTACATAAAAAACAACCATAATTCAGTTCAACAAAACACCTTCTGTGAGAGTGAATACATTTTAATAAAACAGCTTAGAAATACGGCGTCATAAATTAAGTCTGGGTTTTTATTGCAGGAGCAAAATGCAAATTGTTTACTGGAAACTGAACAAAATGCATAACTTCAATAGAAAAAAATTTAGTTTCATTTTCAGTCCAGCTGTTCAGCTCAGACAACATAAATAACAAACTTCAGTGTATCACTGAAGTTAAAATAAACAGCCATTACACCGTTTCCTGCCTCAAATATCAGCCGATGAGATTTTAAACATGATAATATGCTCAAGATCAACTTTCTTTAATTGTGAAGCAGTAAGAACCGTGGCACCGTTCTTTCCAAAGGGGGTCAAAGGGCACTTGGTGGGGCCCTTACTTTGCAGTTAGTCTTTCCTCTTCATCCTCATACCTATCAGGAGACCCTCTGTTGTTATTTGGGGAAAGCCCTTATTTGGAGACTGGCTGGTCATTATCTGAAGATGACGCTGGATGGATGGTTGCTGGCCTACTGTCGGCGCATGTCGTTTGGTATTCAACAAATAAACCCATGACTGCAACAAAACACCACAGATTGAAACCTGGATTGGCATCACTTTTATTGCGCTGCTTTTAGATGCATTTCAAAAACATGGGGAAAGGGCAATAAGCAACTTGCTAAGAAATGTCCAACAAAATTTTAGATTTAGATTTTTTTTATTAAGAGAAAAAAATGACTTTGGGGGAAAAAAAACTAGGTTAAAATATACAATTGTCATAATTACAAATTTAAAGAGATGTTACAGAATGATTAGATTTTTAGACACTTTTTTCCCGGTAATTTCCTGTTTTGTTTTTTTTTTTACTTTTTTGTGGCAATTTTCAGGTGATTTTCTTTTACTTTTTACAAATTTGTTGGTCATTTTCATTCATTTCTTCTTAGGTTGCTCAATGCATTTTTCCCATCTTCATGAAAGAAATTATTTTGCTCAAGTTTCAAAAAGTTAAACCTCTGGTGATGTCACTGGTCATGTGACCTGTTCCAGGTCAGCTGTTTCAGGATCACAGGTGAAAGGGGGCGTGGCCTGGGAACACAGATTTCAATTGTTTGGGGAGGGAAGAACAAGGAAATGTTTGGGAAGGTAGACTGAGGAGTTAGGTGGGAGCATTAAGATCCTTTTGATGAATTTACCTCATCTAGCCGATCTAAAGTGAACAAGGGAATCAGTGTGACTATTTTAGGACCAATACATTGAGCAGAGGACTGGAAGTCAAAACTGGAAGTCAAAACTAGGCCAGATTGTCAATTCCCAGTACTACATCTGGTGAGTTTGATTCTTTTTTTCTTTTTTTTTGCAAGGAATTGCTTTTTCTGATATGTATTTTTCTTGTAGTATGCCATCTCTATGGGGAGGCCATTTTTGAGTTGGTCAAACCTTGTGGTCATTTAAGTGGACATTGCACTTATTTTCTTGCAAAGTTTTTTTGTGTAGGGTGGGGGTATTTGTGTGTTGTTGTCAGGAGAGCTTTAAAGACAAATTTGTGTGAAAAATTGTACGGTATGGTTGTCTGTAAGTCAGGTGAAACATTATTTCTGTAGAGTTTAATTCATAGCAGTAGGCGGTTGCACCATGACTGACAGTTTGACAGAGTTTATTATCCTTTAGGCTTAAACAACTGTGTAGCTAGAATGTAAGCTGTGAAATGGGTATGGGGACATTTCTTTGTGTTTTTGTGAGTGAGACGTGCAAATGAACAGCTATATGCTTTTCCTTATTTTCTGTCACATATGTTACAATTATAGATGTTTACATATAACATGACCAAAGTTTCACATAGTGAGGTGCTCCCTGTGAGAAAATACCTCAGGCTGCAGACTGGGTTTTTCCTCTTGCTTTTGAGAGAAGCTGGTATCAGCTTGTATGGATTTCTTCATATGGTCATCTACTCCAGCCATGCCACTGCAAATGTTTACATTACATTCACTGCTACATGCAGCTACATGCTTAGGTCATTAAAAACTTGAAATCTTGGTCACAGATTTGTTACTTTCTCCCTGATTTTGGATCATATTCCTGTGGAAATGTGCCTACTTGTGTTTAAAGGCTTTTATTGTGATTTTTATGGGAGAAAGTGCCGCTTCACACCGACATTCCTTGCTGCTACACTGCTACATGTAGCTACATGCTCAAGTTAGGGAAACATGTAAGCTTGCTTGCTGAAAATGTGTGTTTCTCCCCACATGTCTGATTGTGTTTAGAAGCTTATACTGTGATTTTTATGGGAGGAAGAGCCACCATGCACAGTCAATCCCCATCTAGTACAGTGCTATATATAGCTATATGCTAAAGTCAGGGGAATATGTAATCTTAGCTGCTGATATTGTATATTTCTCATACCTGTATTTTGGGTTAGCATACATACAGGTCTCCTTTAACATGTATCTTGTGACTAGCTTATTTATATAAGTTGGTTGGATCACAAATTAGGTCTGAATGCAAATGATGTATGAAAATGTACAACTTAGGAAATCAATTCTGCATTTACTAGTATTATTAGCATATCAGTTGGCAGTGTGTGAATAAAGAATTCACCACTTGCTCCGACAACTGGCACAAAATAACCTGGAATCCCACAATGCCTTGCAAAGTGATTCACTCATGTCCCATGTTAAATGGGGGGTGCATGATGCCACTTTCATTGGGTCTTTACTGCAACAGTGGTGTAATGTAGTCTGAGTTTGTAGCTGTCATGTGTTACCATGTTGGCAGGCGGGTATGGCTGCCTTGGAGACAGCGCTCCTACCCACCCAGCATCAGGGAGGAGGCACTGCCTGAAGGCTAAATTCGAGGAACAAAAGTCTTCCCTGCACAGTTAATGCCATAGATTACATGAAAGATTGTAACATAATGCTTTGATCTGCATGGAGGTATCTTTTCTTATTATAAGGCAGATATAGTCCATCGTAAATCCCCCTCAGAGGTGGGTATATGCTGTACTCCCCCTCCATAGCCTGGTGTTTTTTGTTAAATGGAATGAGCATTGTGCTGCTCTGGTTTCTATGGTTGTTGTAATTATATTATGAAGATATTTGGTTTCAGCACAGGCTGTCAGCAACAGTCAGTCTATAGAAATGGAGTTGCCAAGCTTAACATTTGGATTTGAAGAGCCTGGTCATGCTTTTTACTCTCGGCAGACGTGACATTGTTCCGCTTACTGCAGCACTAAGCTGTCCCTGTCATTTCCTGTGACTTTTTTATTGCTAGTGACCATTTGCAAAAGCAGAATTGCATTCAGATTTATTTATTTTTTTACCATTTTAAATCTTGCAGAGATCAGCTAAAAACATTCAGACAAGGAGAGAAAGACATTACATGATAAACTAAGCTTGTTAAGGTTGTAGAATCATATTTTAGGGGCTAGTTTGAAAGACTTGCATACTTACGTGAACTTGTTACCAAAGAAATTCCAAAAACAACTTTTCTGCACACAAATATAAAGACATCAGGGCACATGTCTACACACAAAAACACTCTTTTCCAAATCCTCCAGCTGCTGAACCACCTCTCTCCTAACACACATCACAGACACACTTCCACTCAGATCAGCAAGAATGTAGCACAAAGTAGGCCTAACGACAGACCGGGACTGTGGGCAAATTCAACTGTCGTGTTTTCATGTGAAATTGATGTTTGCATCAATTGTTAATGCAGAGTGGAGGCATCCTGAAAGCTTAACCAGGTGCAGCAGGAGGACAATCGCATTGTGGAGAAAGTAAGAGTTTTTGAGAGACTGATCCATCCGTCAAAAAATTGCAGTTTTGTAGTGACGATGTATCAAACATTCCAACCCAGTAGCTAGAAAAGGTGTTGGCATCATACATTTCTGCAAACCAGACACGTTTGCAGGTCATTACAGCTTGATACAATGGTCATGTCGGTCAGATTTTGGCTCAAAAACCACTTGTTTCCAACAAGTTTCTACAAAAAAACACATTTGGAGCCTGAAAAGCTGATGGAAATACAGACTAATCACTTCAAAACAGCCACATTTGGAGCTTAGAAAGTCGATGGATGAACACCAAGGAGTTGCAACAAAAACCCATGTTTGAAGCCTTAAAAAGCCACTGAAAAAACACTGACAGATTGCTACAAAACTCCAAAATTTGGAGCTTAAAAAGCTGATAGAAAAACACTTACAGTTTGCTGCAAAACAGCCACATTTGGAGCCCAGAAAGCCAGTGGAAAAAACACAGACAGATTGATACAAAACACCCATGTTTGAAACCTAAATATTAGATGGAAAAACACTGACAAGTCGGTACAACATTCAACTTTGGAGCCTAAAAAGCTGATATTAAAATACCGCTGAGTCGCTACAAAACCACCACTTTCAGAGCCTTAAGAGCTGCTGGAAAAAACGAAAGATTGCGACACTAATATCCACATTTTGAGCCTAATAAGACAAACACTGACAATTGCTACAATATACACACGTTTGGAGCATAAAAAGCTGATGGAAACACATAGACAGGTTGCTAAAACATCCACACTTGGAGCCTAACAAGCTGATGAGAACAAAACAAAGACTCATCAAAACCAGTTTTCTTGTTTGTTGGTCTTGAACAGCGGTCAGCAGCTGGGCAGCCACCTATGGTGACACGCCATCCACTCCATGTCTTGGGGACAAAGTCAGCTCATATATTATGTCACTTTAGAAACGCTGAAATGATATGTATCAAAAGGGAAAATGTAATGTATTTGTGCTTTCCAGAAGCATATGATGCCAACATTTTTTTTCTGGTGACTGGGCTGAATATACACAAAACATGAAAGATATGTGTGTCCCTTCTTCCTTTCAGCAGCAAGCCAAGGCAATAAGAGACTGTGTGGAACTAAAACCACTGCACAGCTCCAGAATACATTACTCATCTGTGCTGTACTTGTGAAAGGAAACCTGCCTACACCAATTGTATTGAGTTATGAGTAATTACTCCATTTTAATCCACCCACTATTCTGTAACCAAATATATATTTATATTCCTACAATAAAAGGTCATTTTTCTCATGTCAGCATGGAGAAGGGTAGTGAATAATCTGCAGGGAATGATTGGATTTTTTAAAATGCTCATTCCTTAAAGAGTCAGCTAACAGATTCATCTACGAGACTTCCTTTTAATAGTCTTTACAAATTACTATTCCATCATTAATATTTGGATTTTATTACAATACTGCAACACAATAGTCTATAGTTGCTGTAATTCAGCAGGAAAATGTTGCATCATGAGTGCACGTTTTTGCTGCATTGAGTGAATATATATTCACATCAGACATGAAAATCAGCACAGAGTAGGCATGTTTAAAGTAGGCAGAGGGCAGTGTGGGACACCCACTTACACAAAGCTCCACTGAAGAGACATCAAGGGGCAAACTGTTGAGAGGCAACAGAGATGATTTACTACTAGTGGCTGTCCTCTCTGTAGTGGAGGGGAATCACACAGAATAAGGAGCAGGTAAGAGTCAGATTTCATGGCGAAAGAAAGAGACTGCTGGTGTGAAGAGGCAGTTGGAAGGACTGACTGCAACAAAAAAAGGATATTATGTGTGTGTGCGGGAAATAGAAAGGGCAAGCAAGCAGAAACGGGTGAAAACAAGAGAGGAAGGAAAGATGGCAGGTCAAGAGACGGACCAGATTTATAGAGTACCATTCCAGTTTTTAAAAGCCTGCCCGCATTACATTAACTCAAGTGATTATAGGGGGAGTGGGGAGGCGTTGCGGTAAATCATGTCCACTTTCATACAGCGGCAGCTCTTTCTTGATGGATTGTGTTTGTTAGTGGAGCCTCGTGCAGAACGCATGCGACATGGCCAAGATATTGCAAAATTTCAGGGGGCAAAAGAGGGGAGAGGCTTTAATGTCTGTGGATATTGTGTGGCAGTATTTGATTTGTGGCTTCACATCACTGTATTTCTGAGAGACTGTCAGGACAGGCAGCTGAGTGTCTCCTCTTAAATAATGTTTTCTCTCTTGATCTGTGACTTTGCAGCAAAGATGTCAAAACTGTCAAAGCTGTCTAAGAATGTGTTTGCCAGCATGTTACAAATGTTTTCACTGTTCTGTAATGCAGTTTCACTGACACACGCACACACACACACACACACACACACACACACACACACACAACGCTTCCGCTAGAAGTGAAAGTGAATATTCTAAATTAATGGGGGGACATGAGAGAGGAAATGTGTAGGTGTTCCAGGGAGTGAATTTAACATTTGGCACATTACTTCTCCAACACAAATACCAAAATAGCTCACTTGTTTTCTAAGAGCAGAAAGCTGCAATTTTACTGACTACTTGATTTACAGTTTCCTTATTTTGATGAGATAAGATTCCTCTATGCACAAAGCAGAATATGCAAAGCATATTCAAGTGTGTAATGATTATACCAAGCTCAGCACATTTCACTTCTTGAACCTTTACAAGGGAAAATTATACTCAATTAGTTTGAAAGAATGTGCTTAGAATAAGCCTCTGCTATTTGCAGTCTAGTGCCATATATTAGTCAAAACTTCAATTCATTTTTTTCTTTCTTCACCTGCTTGGTAGGTTATCACTCTATTAAATGGGTGTTGTCAGTGATTATCAGCCTCATATATCAGGGTGAGAAGGGACATCTTCTGGTTCAGGAGGTCCTTATCATCCCATTAAGTGGCTGTGTTTATTGTTAAGCTGCAACCTCTAGTGGCTATCGTGATTGTGACCGGAGGCAAAGGAGGAAGTCAGGTGATTATAGGAAGTCAGTTATTATAAAGAACAAGAAAGCCAATGTGGGGAGAGGGTAGAGGTGGAGGAATGGTCAAACAAGCACAGGACTTTCATCCAGATGACTGGTGTTTGTGCTTTTGTTGTTCACGTCACGCCACGTCACACCACGTCACACCACGTCACTTTATGTAGCAAATATATTTATTTTAAACCAAACCATGGTCATTTCTTAAAATACATCTTACCACATTATATCAATGCCAAAACCTAGCCAGACTGAAAATGAAAACAAACGAAACCGCCGCTGACAGCAACTGATAACAGCCATTTAATGGATTTATAACAGCCCTCTGAGCCTACTATCAGGTGCACCAGGCCCCTTTAACCATAGGCTATCTGTTGATAATATTCAAATTGGTTGTCCTTTTTTGAACAGGGAAGTCAAGTGCTGCTGGGTATCATTTAAAGAATTACAACTCTAGTACCAGTCTAGTGTATCTAGTGCCCTTACAGTAGTACCAATTAGTTTAGTTTAGTTTAATTAGTTTAGTTTAATTTTATTCAGTCATGACAACACCAAATATTGTACACAGTATTGACATTTCACACAAAATCACAAAATCATTAACTCAAGAAACATGTGTTGAATATTGACTGAAAAGGCATAGGCAGAAGCAGACTGCTTATTAAAGCCTATCCTATATTATCAACTTTTCTGGTCCACCAACCTCCAGAAAAACAAAGAAGACACAACAACAGATAATTAATCACACTTATAAGCTTCAAAAATAGCTTTACAAAGCATTTTCTTAAAAACCAAAAAAGAATGACATGTTTTTAAATTTATGTCGGCATCATTCCAGAATTTAACGCCTATAATGGAGACACATCTTCTTTTCATACCTTTTTTAGCTTTTTGTACAGTGAACTTGTAAACACCTCTAAGATTATAAGGACTGTCCTGAATTAAAAAGAACCTCTGTATTGAGTCGGGGAGCATTTTTGATTTTGCTCTGAACATAATTTGCATTAATTTATAATAAAACAGATCATTAAATTTCATAACATGAGAATTTAGAAAAAGTATTTCTGTGTGTGCATAATAGTTAGCATTATTGATGATACGTATAGCTCGTTTTTGCAATTTTACAATTGAGTTTATGGTGGTTTTAAAGGTGGATCCCCACAATTCCACACAGTAAGACATATAGGGAACAATCAATGAGTAATAGATCAAATGCAAAGCCTTGGAATTTAGCACATTTCTGGATTTATATAGGATTGCAAGTGATTTTGAGATTTTCCCTTTAATATACTCAATGTGTTGTTTCCATGTTAGCTTTTGATCAATGACAACCCCAAGGAATTTAGTCTCAGAGACTCTTTCAATGTCAATATTACAGATTTTTAATTTAACATTACAGTCACTTTCATTTGGATTCCCAAATACCATAAATTTTGTTTTCTTAATATTTAAGGATAATTTGTTGACATCAAACCAAGTCTTGAGATTTTCCAGCTCCATTTCTACACAACACAAAAGTTCCTTTAAATTCTTACCCGAACAAAACAGATTGGTATCATCTGCAAATATTCCATATCTAAAAAAATCGGTTACATTGCAGATGTCATTGATATAAAGAATGAACAGTATTGGACCAATCACTGATCCTTGTGGTACACCACATGTAATCTTTCTCAGTGCTGACATAGTATCATTAATTTGTACACACTGGTGTCTATTGCCTAAATAGCTTTCCAGCCAAGAATGAACAACCCCTCGTATTCCATGCATCTCTAGCTTCTTCAATAACTGTCCGTGATCTATGGTGTCAAACGCCTTCTGCAGATCAATATACAGACCAATAGAACACTCACCATTTTCATTTGCATTTGCTATTTCTTCTACCATTTGCATTACTGCAAAGGCAGTAGTTCTGCTCTCTCTGAATCCATATTGATTTTCACTTAATAATTTATTTTTATGAATGAACAAATTTAATTGTTTCACAAACAATTTCTCTATAATTTTAGAAAATTGTGGCAAAAGTGATATTGGTCTGTAATTTTCCATATAGTGTTTATCTCCATTTTTATAAATTGGGATCACCTTTGCCAATTTCATGTCGTTAGGAAAAATTCCTTTTTGGAAAGACAGATTACAAACATAGGTCAAGGGTCTGACAATATAATCAATAACATCTTTAATAATTACAGTATCAATGGAATGTATGTCAAGTGATCTCTTATTTTTAAATTTTCTTACAATTTCAATAATATCAGTTTCATGTACCCCACTTAAAAACATAGAACTAGCATTAGTATTAATCAAATTATTTAACATATATTTGTTATCATCAGGTACAGTAATCTGTTTTGCCAAAGAAGCCCCAACATCTACAAAATAGTCATTGAACTCGTCAACAATACTTCTTAAATCACGCACTTTATTATTAACTTTATTTATAAAGAAATCTGGGAGTTCTGAATTATTACTTTTATTCTGTGTAATATAATTGATTACCTTCCAAGTTTTTTGTATGTTATTTTTACTGTCCTCCAACAATTTACTATAGTATTCCTTTTTTTGAGTCCTCATAATAGTAGTTAGTTTGTTCTTATAGCGCTTGTATTTTTCCTCACTATCACTAGTTCTCAGCTGTAAAAACTTTTTGTACAGTTGGTTTTTCTTATTACATGCCTTTTGCAGACCTTTTGTAATCCAGGGTTTACCTTCATATTGATCTTTCACCCTACACATTTTTATAGGACAATGCTTATTATATGATTTTAAAAATGCAAATAAAAATGCTTCATATGCTAGATCTGGATCATCAACATAAACCTCATCCCAGTTACAATTTCTAAGATCCATCTTTAAGGCTTCAATTCTTTCTAATGTTGTCAATCTCCTTAATTTGTAGGGACGTTTATTCTTATCAACCGAACATTTTGCAATTAAATTATGCACAACTACAAAAACAGGAAGGTGATCACTTACATCACTTATGAGCAAACCACTTGTTACTTGGTGACGAGTATTCGTAAAAATATTGTCTATTAGTGTTTCACTGTCTTTGGTTATTCGACTCGGGTTGTCAATCAGGGGCCAGACACCTAGACTGAACATTGTGTTACAAAATTCTGTTGTCATTTTATGTTCATTCCATTTCATTAAATCAATATTGAAATCACCACAAACAAAAACTTGTTTCTTATCACATACCTTACCTAAAATGTCAACCATGAAATTAACAAAAGAATCAATGCAAGAGCCAGGTGTCCTATATATACAACTCACAATAATACTTTTCAGATTTGTGGAGTGTATTTCAATCGTCAGACTCTCCATGATATCATCCACAACTGTACTGTCAACCACTCTACATTGCAAATCTTTCCGTACAAAGAAAGCCACTCCACCACCCCTTTTATTCTTACGGTTTACACTAAAATGATTGTATCCCTCTAATATAAAATTGGAGCCCTTTTCATTTGTCAGCCAGGTTTCACTGATAGCAATGACTTGAAAACTATGTTTTGATGATTGCACAATTTCTTTGATTTGATCAAAATTTGCATAGAGGCTTCGACTATTAAAGTGTATAATTGAAAATCCATTCAGACTGAGTTCATTAAACTGATTTTCCGTGTAATATTTGGACCTAGAGTTCCAATCTTTATAAAAATTTGCATCTGGATCAATGTCATTCTCAAAACTAAATGATTTATGTTCAGCTGACTTTAAAAAACTTAAGTGTGACTCTTCATATATTCTATTGAAACAAGGCTCAGCTAAATAGTTTTCATTCTCATAGTAATCCTCATACTCCTGTTCTAAAGGAAAAGATATGTTTTTATCTGTCATATCTTAACTAAAAAAGTAAAAATCAACAAATCAGCAAAACAGAAGTCACAAGATTGTACAATATACTTATATTCTCGTACTATCATAGAGCACCGAATATAACTCAAAGTGAAAGCAACAAATTCCAATTTCATACTTCAAACTTGGCATTAATTCTTTATCTTGCTTCTTTATTCCAATAGACAAACAAACATTTTCCAATCCTCATTAAGTGTGCCATTTGCTAACAAAGCTGCATCCATTATCACTTGTATTGTTCCAAGTCTCCCAGATTCCTCACTGCAATCACCTTTGCCTGCTCTGGTGGTCCATTTAACTTGATAAATGTTTTCCCATTCCTTGTCCATGTTGAATGAATTTTATTTTGTTTTCTAAGTATGCGGCTATGTCTAGCTATTTCAGCATTCTTCTTCGTCAGATGTTCATTTATGTACACCCCTGTGCCCTTTAGTTTTTTTGCCTGTCGTAGTAAATTAATCTTATACTTTCTGTTAGTAAGCTGAACAACAATGGTTGGTTTGGCATTTTTATCCTTACGTGGAAGGCTGTGGCAGGCTGAGATGTTCTCACTATCCAGATCAATGTTCTTACAGAAGAGCACATCATTTGATACCTTTCTTTATGTACTTCAATTAGTTATGTATATTATTGTGTACATTATGTAACAAATACACCACACTGGACATCTGCACACCACAGCCTGTATGGATTTATAGCTGCAGCGGTAGTGGAACAATCACACGTCGCATTAAATCGAAAAGATCTTGTGCTGATTCACTGCAAACAAAACCATAGGAAGACTGTTTTTTCTAGATCTTGATACAAAATAGATCCAGTGGTTTGACAGAAGAAGTAAGGTTACAAATTAGTACTATTTTTTTCAGGATGATTGAATACCCAGCCCTATTGTCCATTGTGCGAGTCATATGATACTGACATATGTCTTTTCACAGCACTCAGCTTCATCAGTGTAACCATTATTACAACTCCCACTGTGTTCACTGCTCTCGCTGTTGCAACTAACTGCCAAAAATCAAGAAGTGAGTCCCCCTGATCTCTCTGATGCACACTGTCGTGCTGGAGACATGAAGCTGCCACTCTTTGGCTTGTGGGCTTCTTTTGTTTCACAATGATGGAGGAGAAGTTTGATGAAACGGTTGATTGTTTGAAATGATTTACTGCATGCCCCAAGGAAAAAGAGAGGGGAAGTTGACTGGGTGATTTCTCATTCTCTAAATAGTACCTGACAACACTAAGCAGAGGATTGTGTAGACGACGATGTACGACAGTGATGATGTACAATCAGTGGTTTGGAAGAAAGTGCACTGATACTGCAGGTAGAAAAAAGCTGCTCCAAGATAGAAATCACATCCCCATCAGATGTCAAATGCATCTTCTGCAATATGAACACTGGCATTATAAGTTGGTTTCATAACTGGTTTGACAAAAAAAAAAAAAAAAAATGACACACGCTTGTTTTCCTTTCATTAGGCTGACACTGTGGCACTGGCACATAGAATGAGTGAGAATGTTCCAATCACGTTGTCCTTGCAGCCATGTAAATACGACCATTGCAACATGGGAAACATGAGACATGAAATATGCTGTTTTTTTTGCCACCGTGTGCTCGCTTCCTGGGTGTGACGGTGTGTCTCCCTCTAATGTTGTTGCCTGGTTACAGAGCAGAGAGAGCAGGAGGATGCTGGAAATCAAAGTGAAATTTAAAAATGACCTCTTCCTGATCTTCAGCTCCTATCAAATGCAACAGACTGCAAAAATGTTGAGCTTGAAACTGAGTATCCGTGTCCTGAAAGAGTCAGAAAGAAGCCTTGCAAAGTGTACTGTTTTGGGAACAAATCAATAGGCAAAGGAACAGAGACACACACACAGATATATAATCATTTTTAACACAACAGGCATTGCCTTGATGATATGCACTGGAATGACATTTTAAATATTTATGAGCACAAAGCAGGATTTTTGATGTCTGTCTGTCATTATGAAAATATGAAAATGATATCTTTATAGTCTGCCGCACACAGCTGGCTTTACTCATTAGGGTTGATTCCTACACTAAAGTGAGCCTTAACACTTATTTGCTGAATTCTGTTTTGTTTTGAACTGAATTTATTTCCAGAAATGATTTTCATTTTTCGTTTGAGGTCCACCTGCCCGTCTCGTACAGTTTAATCTGGACAGTAAGCGGCTTGTTCCACCTGTTCTTACTTGAGTAAGACTGGCAGCTCTCTCTCTCTCTTCTGTGGGCTCGCTCACTCTGATGTGACGTGGGCGTCGCATCAGCTGTTGTAGCTGCAGGTGATTGATTGGTGAGCAGCCGGGGATAAGCGGGACGCAGTGGCTTCAAAGAGTCGAGCCGCTGCCCCCTTGATGTCTTTGCCCCTCTGGTGCAAATAAACAATGATTATACTTAACGGTGCTATTGTTTACTTGTATTCTAATATTCGTTAGTGTGAGAAAGCCTGTCAGGATGTCACAATCTTTAGAGGTACTTTCTTTGCACTTTTGCCCTTGACACCTTTCTTCTTTGTGCATGACTGAACATGAACCTTTTTCTTTTTCTTTTATATAGGTGTCACTGTCTATCAGACGCATCTCTTCAGCCACGTTCCCATTCCCCCCCAGGGCCCTTTTATGCCATTTTCCGTCCATTCACCAGATGCCCTTGGACATCCCCTTCTATCCATATCACCTGACAGCCTCAACCCAATTGTCAGAATAAATATTGGCATTGTATGTTTCTGCAAACCATAGAAATGTTACATTTGTGCCAGGGTCAAGCTGAATACTCGGATGAAACTAGTACAGATGTGAACTTTATATAAACACAAGGATCATGTGAGTAAAATGTGTTAATATCTTTACACGTGATGAAGCGAACTCCTCAATTGGATAACAAAATAGTTATTTTCCTCGAGTTAAAAAATGATCTGAGGCTTTATTCAAAGGTTTTTCTTAGAATAGTTAAAAAAAGTGTTGCAACCCATAAAAATTTCAGACTTAAAATTTTAACTTCTGATTAAGCCCCACCCACTTCTGGTTTAAATCCCACCCATTCCAAGACAGATCTAGATGAAGACTTAATCAGTCGAACAGACACAGATAATAGTGTACGTTATTTGGTAGAGGGGTGTTTGCTGAAAGAGAGATGGAGCAGTAAATCAATGGGTTTCTTTTATTTTATGAAAAAAAAAATCAAAACAGATTAAACAGTGGGGATTCCTTGTTGAAGACCCATGATGTGAATATGTTCAAACTTTATATCTTAATATTTCTTTACATTTCAACAACACTTTAGTTAGAGTGTGGTTTGTGTCAGATGCAAAAATCACTTGGTTGTGGTTTGAAAAGATCATGTTTTAGCTTAAAATACTGGATTTTGGTGCCGCAATCAGCTGGAGATGGTGCATTGCCTCTGAAAAACAAACATCTGGTTTCAGGATTCACACCTTCCACCTCCCAATGACAAAATCAGCTCATGTATTTGTAATGGGAACTATATCAACTTAGAAATGCGATATGACAAAAATGAAATGGACAAATGCAACACATCCCTAAATTTCTGTTCTGGTGACTGGGCTGCTGCACCCATCTACTCACGTTTCCACTCCAGCCCTGCAGCTACCTGACCCTTCCCTCCCACCTTCTCACCCTGCACCAGCCTCTCACTTCATATATCACCCCAGTTCAGATCACAGCTGAATGAATTTTTCATGATTATTTGGATTTAATTAGTCACATAATGAGCACTGAGAAAACTTCTGGAGGCTGCCGTTGTGTTTGGATATTTTTTTGGTCAGCATGGTGTGACTGCTAGATTTTGAACCCATGTGATGTGTTTGAGGATGTGAAATTTTCAGTGATCATGATCAAGAATTCTTTTAGAAGCATCCATTCCCATACTGAGGGAAATATTTATCACTTGTTTCATTGCGTTACATTAGAGATCATGGAGTTTGTCTTTGGCTGTCAGACTGGGGACACTTCAGCTGTTTCATGTATATAGTTTACAGTGACAGAGCACTGAATAAGAAATATAGACTTGAACATTTCTCATCCAGGAGAATAATTCTGTGTGTTTTGTTCATAGTTCATCCTACATTTGGTTGCTTGGAGATTTGCACAAAAAACAAACTGTGTAGTGATGAGCACTGCATGGGCCAAAGCTAGCTCAGAGCAAAGAGCGGAGCAGTGGTGCATTGTTCTGCAGTGCTGCTATATTTACTCTAGCATGCATAAAACAATAGCTAAAAAAAAAGTTCTGGTGTCTGTGTTATTTCACCCCCATATTGTTTTCACTCTCATAGTGTAAGTGTTTGTGATCCGGTGCCCCAGAGATTGGTAATAGCTCAGTCGGTAAAACTGCAGGAATTTCACCTTTATGATGATCACCTCTTGTGCACAGAGTGGGCTTTGAAACTTGCTCTTTGATAAATGATTCATACTTTATGTGCATGAAATATCAAACTAGCCAGTTCATTATACTCACACACGCTATCGTGTTAGTTGTCTTGTGGGTAGTAGAGGAGCTTCTAATCAATGCCTCAGTCATTGAGTAAGGCCAACTCAGATCTTGCTCCGTGGGCTCTTTGATGATGTAATGAAACAAACACCCGTACATCATGGTCAAAACACTTTGAAGTCAGGGAAGATTTGATGAGCTCTGTTATGTGTTAGCTCAAACAGCAGGTTCAAGAAGTAAAGTTTCCCCAAAGGCACTTTGTTTACCGGCCATTACATAGGAAACTTTACTGTATGTAGACCCTGTGTGAGCTATAGTCAGAGTTACACGTAGTTGGAGGGAAATTGTCTTGTCCCTGATTGAGAATAGAGGACTTCAATATCCACAGGCTTTTATAACGGCTAAAACTTTCTATTGTTTTCACAACTCAGGCATGCACCTGTGTCTCTCCCTTCATGCGGTACCTTTGGACAGTTTGTCTCTCTCTTTGGTAACTGTTGGCTTTGTTAAAGCAGCTGTAGTTTCACATTGGCCTTTACAAGGATAAGTGGTCTGCTAGAAGCCACCATCATTACATGATGGCTGAAAACAGAATTCTGAGCATACTGTGAGTATGACTCAGTGCATCAAAAGCCATCTTGCCTCTGTGGTGCTGCTAGAGCCTAAACTAATATGAGGGGTCTCATCTTGCATTGCTGCAGCAGGAAATGCAGGAGCTCACAGTGGGCCGTGTACAATAAACATATACATAAAAGGGGTAAGCATCTTACATAATTAATTAAATTAGTGCTTCCATCATTAAATCAGACACCCTGTGGCCACAAACTATTTTACCGAGCATAGCAAATGAGGCCGTGAAAGTTTTTCTGCAACTTTAGATGCCCCTCTGTATCTGCGAACAAGACATTTTTATGCATTATTTGTGAATGCTGGGCTGCCTGCGACGTTAATAGGTGTTGCTGTTTGTTTGAAAGCGGACTGCCGTAGCAAAGCCTCAAAGAAAAAAAAGAGGCATCAGTGTACAACAGCAAAATCATTTTCTTTAATGAGCATCAGTGAAGCCCAGTTGACATCTTCATTGTCACCGTGCAGCCCTTTCTTCCCCTAGATAATGCTTTCAGACTGAAGCCTTATGATCCATTTCTTTGATAAAATTATTTGGTGTTCGCCTAGAGAGACAAAACAGTGCTTGATCTTGCTCTGAGTTCCGGGTACACATGTCAAATGAACATGCATTACTTAGGGGAGCATCTTAAGTGCTGTCAGAAGGCATTCCTGTGATGCTGCCTCAGCGCATGGTGTTTGGCATAGTTGGTATTTCATCATATGTTGTGAAACTGTCGGCTCGTTGCGAAGTATACTGCATTAGCGGCTCATTTACAGGAGCTGCATGTTTAACATCTAAAGCAAACAGTTCATATGCCACTATTCATGACCTCTATTCAGCAAGAGGGGAACTTTTAAAGGGATAGTTTATCCTAATTTCAAAATTACATATTTTTCCTCTTATCTGTAGTGCTGTTTATCAGTCTGAATTGTTCTGGTGTGAGTTGCTGAGTCTTGGGGATATCAGCTGTAGAAATGTTTGCCTTCACTCAAGTATAATGGATCTAGATGGGACTCAACTTGTAGTGCTTACAGCACCAAAAGAATACATTTGAAAAACTCCACAGCAGGGGCTCCTGGTGGCTCAGTGGATACAGCAGGCACCCCATGTACAGAGATTGTGTCCTCGCCGCAGAGGCCGTGGATTCAATTCCGGCTTTGCCCCTTTGCTGCATGTCATCCCCTCTCTCTTTCTGCTCCTTTCATGCTGAGGCTTTTCTGTAAATTAAAGCCATAAAAGCCCCCAAAATCTTTAAAAAAGAAAAACTCAACAGCAATGTTTCCTTCCAGAAATCATGACCCGCTTACTCAAGATAATTCACAGATGCTGAGCAGTTTTATGTCGGACCCAAGCTTGGATGGTATCTATTGTTTGCTATAGCTAGCTAACTAACCACGGTCCCAAACACAGTTTCTTTCTTTCTAGGGTTAATATCTCGCTGACCCTTTAGCGAGCAATACGGTATTTGAGCATAATGGTATGCAGAGCTACTCTCCCCGACTGGCGAGATCACTCACTTGCACAAGCTCTATTGGCTCTAAAAAATAAACAAAATATTAATAGAATATCATAAAGGTCATATTTTTGTACCATTTTCTTCTTCATTTTATTTTCTCTAAATAGAGAAAAATAACCATGCACCTTCTGAGTTCAAGTCTCTCTCTCACCTAAGATTACCTTAATTGCTGTGTTAACTTATCCAAAAACACTCTTCATTCAAACTCAACAGAAACAAAATAAAACTCACCAAAACCATCGTAGTCTCATTAGTCATTTAGTAAGTTAGTCCACTGTTGGAACAATTACCAATTCTGGCTTGCTGGAAATTCACCCTGAATTCACTTAGTGGAAATACTCTATTTTCTCCCTGCTGTCTCTCTCTGCCATTGCTACTGTTTACAGTCCTGTAATGTTATCCTCACCACTTGAACAGGTCTTTGACAGTACATGCTGTCCACTATGTATAAAACACTCTTAATACAGCCATTCCATATGAGTTTTATTAACAGAAGAGCATTTGTACTTTTGATGGCATGAAAATCGAGAACTACACCCGCCACGCGAAAAGAAGCATGTGTCTACTGCTAGCTCGCCTACAGCTAGCTAACTTTACAGCTCAGCCAAGAAGGATTGGCATTAATGTTTACACTTTGCACTGTCACTAGCATGAGCCTCTCTGTCATGACTAGATGCAGACACTTTCTGTGTAGTGATACAGTTGATGGCTGTAGTTCGGTAGAAAGAAAATAGTTCCTCCATGAAACTGCTCACAACAAGGTCTGATTATCTTGAATAACCGGGTCATGATATCTGGAAAAAGACATTGCTGTTGAAGTTTTCAAATGCATTTTTTTGCCCTTTGAACACCACAAGCCGAGTGCCATCTACAGATAAAAAGAGAAATATTAAGGCTTTCAGTTTGGGATGAACCGTCCCTTTAAATGTTAAACTATTGTGTTAGACTGAATCAAATTTGTTTTTAAAAGTTCTAAAATTTCCCCATTATTGCTCATCCAGTCAGTCATTTCTGCTTTCTTCAGGTTTTAATCCATGCTGTTGACTTGCTTTTAAAACTCAGTGACAGCAGAGGTGAGGTTTTTGGAGATACAGCAGCCTCTTCCCGCAGAGAGGATGTTGCACTATAGGAGGCCTTAAGTCAGGGTTTACGGGCAGCACTGCCGTTAATAAGCTGCAACCTACAGTTGAATCAAAATCCCCGCTTGTTTACAAGTCGGGGTTTATGCCAAAAAAAAAAATTCATGTAGCAACATCTTATGACAAATGCAGAAAGCCTCTTAGAATCAACTTATCCCCCTCTTAAAGCTAACAACAAGCGTGGATGGTGGCATATTAACAGGAACACTTTAAATCTGCCTCCTCTATTTAACCCTGTTTAACCTCGGACGCTAGCTGTTAGAATGAGACTTTGGGAATTAGAAATACTTGACACCTCTATTAATGCAGATGAGACATTTATGAATTATTTACTGTCATCACACTCTTGTTTAAAGACTGTTTAATTGGAGAACTGGTTACCGCTCTGTTGGTGGGGGTCTCCAGTGAGAAGTGTGATCAGGAGAAAAGTGGATGTGTGACTGTGTACACACAAACACACACGCAGGTTTTGGGGGGTTGACAACGTGTGTGGAATTCTGTGAAGGTCTTAATGAAAGTCAGAGTGCTTAGTGGACATGAGGGCTCCTCTGATGGAAATCAATGCAGTCTTTTGTGGCAGAGAGAGAGCAGCCAATCCCTGGCCTCAGCTACCTGATGTGGTGCTGGCAGACTTTGACGAGCATTTAATGACGCGTCACTGAGCTGGACAGGTAATCGATTTATTTAGGCAGTAATGTATGTATCCCAAGATAAATCTTTAATTAAGGGGCAAGAGGAAGAGGACAACTGTGATGCAGGAGGCCGAGGAGTATGAAAATGCAAAAGCGTTAACGGGCGGCTTTCTCATTTCCCTTTTAATTAGCTGTAATGGCTTGATACTCCAACTGTGCTTTGTCACATTTCCTAACGCCTTTTGTTAAAGGGATAGTTTGGATTTTTTGGGATTGTCTTTGATTGAGGTACCTATCCATATTCGGTTTATTGCATAGTGCAGATGTCAGACTGCACGCAACCAGTTTGTATAAGCAGGACTGAGTCACACATGGAAAGTAAGCAATGTACTGCTCTGCAGCAAAACTTTTTTAGCCACCTAAAAACAGTCGCACCTAAAAAAGAGATCAGTATCAGTTTGATTGTGTGGCATATTAAGAGTATTTTCACCTCCTTTATATCACACAGTACGTTTCAACAGGGAAGCCCTTAACTGCTTCAGATGTGTGCTCTCAACATTTTACCACACTTAACATCAGAGTTTCGGGTATTGCTGCCTTGATGAATTGATTAGTTTGTGTTATTTTGTGACTTTCGTGAATCTGAACTAACACATTAAAACACCACAGTCACACAATAACACAGAAAAATGAACTGATGAATGCAGTGGGAGCCAGTGTTCAGGGATGTAGTCTGGCTTTGAAGAGAGCGGAAATTACTATCTGACATTAAGGTAAAGCAGCAAACTTACCCTACATAAAGGGTTCACTTAAACGGATATTCTTTTTTTATTTTAGGTAGGACTTTTTGCTTAAGGTGGTTAAAATACATTTTGTTGCTGGGCCCCATCCACAGCAGTAACTTCCATGTTAGACTCAAGCCTGCCTCTCCAAACTGGGGATGTGTCAACTGACAACTAATGTTCTGTCTATGGGTAATTACCCCCAACAACCCCGCTTCAAAAAATCTGAGCTACCCCTTTAAGCTTTATCTTCTAACCCAGCAAGACATACATATTAAAAAAACACCTGTTCAAACTGCAATTATGTCGGAATCCATCCGAGTCCAGACGACCACACCAGTTGCCTGGTCTTACTGAGACCTACAGATCCCCTACCTGTACATTCACCCTCCCACATCTTTTCATGGGTAATTGGCTCATTTCTGGATCATTGCACCAGTGTGAAACAAAGCCCACAAGCACCACATACATCATGTATAGTACTGTCCCTTCTGAAAGGTTCCCCTGCCTTGCACATTGTCCTATATGTCTCCCCCTTGTGCTTCAGTGTCCTATATTTCTAAGGATTTTTGCAGGAACTATCCACTCTACTTTTACTAAAACAAAATTTGTTGACATTTGAGTGATTGAGAGTGATTGAGAGACAGAAACAGACTGAGAGAGATGTACAGCATGTCCGTGCACAGTCATGTTTAAGTGACAGGTTGAGTCAAGCCTCATTGATTAATCCACTAAGCATTTGAAGGATTTCAGAGTGTGGGTGGGACAGAATTAGACTGTTCACTGAGCTGAGTTAACTCTCCGCTGTTGTGGCGAATTGCACATGGGCGACTGACTATGTGCACAGGAGTATGTGTGTTTGTTATGCACATACTTGCGTGGAGGACCAGGTTGTCAAATGTAGTGCTTTCCATGACTACATTTTAAACAACATTATCACAGCAAAAGGATTTTCATTGGCACCCAACAGCAAAAACCAAACCAATAAATTATTAAAGGCACAAGGGAAAACAAATCTCTGTATAAAGTTGTGTTGGCATGCTATCTTTTTAGATTAAGCATGGAAAAGAAAGCTTAATTAAAGTTGCACCTGCCCTGATTTATGAAGCTTTCCCAAAAAATGAGCTCAGCTTGAGATTCAGAGCTGTGATTTGATGAATAAATAAGTTTCAGCTGTAGAAACAAAAATCCACCACACCAATTTCTTTATTATTTAAAAATGATGCCCCAATAAAAGAAAATTCCATTATTACTATTTTGTAGTTAGCTGGAGCTCAAATTGTATCACTTGGCCACAACTGAGATTTCAGGTCTGGCTTAGCTTTGAATATTCTGATTGGAATTTTGCCACATTTGGAATTAGTTTGTGAAAGAAAACTTGGATCAGAGAAGGGCTTTATTTTACGTCACAATTATTCCCACTGTTATCAAAGACCGTCAAAGGAAATTCAGCCCAATAAGAAGAATCTTCTCATTTGCACATTTTACATTCACTTTTATATGCAGAACATTAAATTAAATAGCGTTTATAGCGTTATTCTAATGGCAGGCTGCACAGTAGTGCTGATATGTCATATATGAAAGTGAATCACTGCCTGCAAGTCATTTGTTCACTCATCATTGTATGAATTGATGTAAAGCTGTGTTGGCTGTTTTCTACATATTTCGTTCCTGATGGCCTGTAGTGTTGGCAGCACCAAGTAAGAGCTGAAGACATCAACAGACTTTCAAAAACTAACTCAGCAGTGAGATTCATCAAATTCACTCTCCCAGGGTTTGTTATATGTAAAGTTTATATCACTCTGGTGAACATTAAGGTTGTTTTGGTTTAAAGGTAACTCGCTATGTCCATTTACTTACCTGCACAGCTCATGTATAAGTTCTGGCAAAAATTAAACTGCAGTTACTTGCCAATTGTCTTTCATGCCTCTGCCTGGAGACATCCATGTCCAGAGGTATTATGCTTTTAGCTTTTCAGTATGTCTCTCTGTGTGTCTTCTCTTCTTGTGAACATGAGTAAGGGAATTTACTCAAATTTGACACAAATTTCCACTCAAACTCAATGAACTGATTAGATTATGTTAGTCAAAGGTCAAAGTCACTGGGACCTTTCTAAGGTCTTTCTAATTATTTCTAATTCTCATGAACTCAGTATCTCAAGAACACATTTAAGGAAGTCCCTCAAATTTGGCACAAACTTCCACTTGGACTCAGCGATTAAATGAAATAGATTTTGGTGATTAAAGGTAAAGGTCACTGTGACAGTGCATCTGACTCATTCGCATGAATTCTATGTCTCAAGATCATCTTGAGGGGATTTCTTTAAATTTGGCACAAACGTCCACTTGGACTAAAGAATGAACTGATTTGTTGTTGGTGGTTAAAGGTCCATCTGTACTCATAAAACACATTTTTGACCATAAGTCAAGAATTAATACGCTAATTATGACACATTTTAGAAAAATGTCTACTTGGATAAAATGATAACTGATGACATTTCATATCCCTAATTTGAAAGGTCATCTTCACTACAACACTATAATGTTCTGCAAAAACACACCATTTCTCAACGTCATTAATCAGTAACAGAAGAGGAGACATTTGGTCAGATACTGAAAATGTGACACTAATCTTGGATATCCATCTTGAAACTGTGTTGATTGTATTGATCTTCTATGCTGTTGGGTAGAAGATGTGTGTGACGCATCAAGAATTTGCGGCTTCTTTTCAACAACATCCATATCTGAATTATTGTCTACTGTCATGGCTACAGATGAATCTGGACAGACATGGATGTGAACTGCGACTTAACTGGTTGGCGGAGGAATACAACTGCAAGGCGATAATTCTAGTTTTGTTTGACTGTTTGTCAACAGTGAGACTTCATAACAAAATGACAAATCCAATTTAAATGCAAATCTCTCTTCCGCTCTGTGTTTACATTAAATCGGTAGTGGGCAAAGCCAGGTAACGTGGAAGTCGTCCTTTCTAGCATCCTCCTCCAGCTCTTTCTGGGGTCTTCTGTTGTGTTTCCAGGCCGCCCAAGATACAGTAGGCTCTGACTTCCCTCCAGCATGTTCTGGGTCTGCCCTGGTGTCTCCTCCCAGTTGCGGATGTCCAAAAATAGCATCACCAGGAGACACATCCTGCTCAGACACCTTAAACACCCCTACCCACTCCTTTGTAATGCAAAGATGGTTCTTCACTGAACTCCCTTAAGATGTATGATGTCCTCACCATTTGAGGGTGCGCTAGTGACCTTGTTAGACTCATTTTTGACTGCTTGCATTGACAGTTTAATTATTTTATTTAGTAGGGGAGGTTTGCTACATAGACTGATTGACCGGTAGCCGAAATAAAGCGCTTCATGTTGAGGCTCATGTTTGCCTCAGGCCTTTTCGACCTGGTTATATCAGATGCCGCTCCTGTGATATCCTCTACTGTGAAAGCCACTCAGCCAGCCAGCTTTTCCAGACCCAGCTGTCAGTCATTCAGAAAGCTAGCCAGATCTCACAACATCCAGTCAGCTCCCTCAGAGGCTTTCCAAGTTTGAAAGCTCTTCAACCAATCAGCAGGTAGAGCTCCCAGGCAGCTGACCAGCCAGCCAGCTCTCTCAACAGCCTGCCAACTCATGCAGTATCCCACCAGCCGGCCAGTTACCCCTGCAGCAACAGCTGTTGACCCCTAATCCAGGCCCTCTGTACGAGCCAGACTCTGTTCCTCTCTCCGGGCCATCAGTGAGGAAACAAGCATGAGGTGATGTCTACCTTTTGAAGGCTCGTCCAGGCCTATGACTTATAGCCTGCTTTCACGAACTGAAACAGCTCATTTTTAGACTGAGGAAGGGGCTACTAAGTACTATTGCACAGTTAATTCCTCTTCTTATGCTTTGGTTGTACCAGTTGGCAATTATTGATACCGGTCTCTTGACACTGTAATAAGTCCTTTATTTTGTTCCCTTCTCTTTTGGTTAAGATCTTTTTTTATAGCCGTGATACATCGGCACAGTCATGACAATTTGCTGTTGCATTATCCACTCTTATTGGCAAATTAGAGTAATATTTTTGCTTGACACTTCTGTCATCTTGTTAACACATTGCTTTGTTTCTAGCGTCATTCAGAGCATATATTCACATGCTTCTCCGATGGTCCCATTTCCTGAGTTGGGAGGTCCTTCTTCTGACTTTTGTGTGTTCATAAGCTTCAAGTCATAATGTGAAACAAAAAGGACGCTACAAAGAGGTTGTGTTGTATTTTATTGCTCAGATTATTTAAGCAAGATGTTGACAAGAGTTTGAAGTTTTATGCTGTAAAGAACTCTGAGGCAAATTGGGATTTGTGATATTGGGCTTTAAAGACCGAAGCGAAGTTGAATTGAACTGACTTAACTTTAAAGCCTTTAAGTATGAAAAGTATTAAACTAAGTGTTTTTTTCCCAGACTTGTTTCTGCACCATGACATCCCCTAAAACTAATAAAACATTACTATAGATTACTAATGCTAATTAAATAACTTTCCTAACTAATCAAGGCTAGCAACTAATGTATATCACATATATCACATCAACTTGGCAACTCCTGTATGAAACTTTTTCCCAACTCTTCGAATGGTCTTAGTCCAGCACTCATTTTTCCAATTCATTTCCTATTCTCAGTATCACATGAATGCAGGGCATATTTTAGAGTCTGCACAGGGTTCTCAACATAAAGGTGATAATGTCGGCAGAGCAAATGGGGCTAACAACAGCGGTGCTGACAGAGGTAATAGTGGACGGAGTTATCAGCATTAACTGCAGTATGGGTGCAGAGTGGCTGCAATAAGCTAACCTGGGGGATACGCACACCTGGAATTGTATCAGTTATGCATGCGCCACCTGACTGGCTCCCAAAAAGATAAAAAAGGAGAAGCTCTTATAACGGCATACATAAAGGTAGCGTGACTTCATTCTCTGCACAGGATGACGTCACTCCATTGAATCTCTACATAGCATATAGCGCTATAGTTATGCTTTGAATGTCATATACAGCTCAAAGCTGTAAACATTGAGATGTCATTTCACATCACAGTTTGTTTAATGCCCAAAGCAGACAGCCACCCTTTAGAAAAGGTTAAAGAGTTCTTTCTCATACCGGGCTTACTTACTTACATGCTAATTAACTCACATTCTTCTTCACACCTAGAAGGATCTAGGTGTTGGTACCTACATCAAAACAACCACTGTATGAATATTTTAAGCATTGTAGAATTGACATGTATCAGTTGTGCAAGTCGACGCTTTAGCATGCATATAGGCTTGCTTGGAGCATTTGCATATCTCAGCGGAAAAGTCGGCATAGATCTCTGCTCCGCTTTGGTAAAGCAGACATAAGAGACTAAGAAATTAATTGCTAGCAGAGGGTGGAAAATAAAGTTTAAGTCCTTGGATAATAACCCCATTAAACTATATCTTTTTTGAAACAGTATGCCAATACCTAGTGTGAAAAATGCTGAATTTTATCTAAAATAATTCTGACACTGATTAATGGAAAGGGCTGTTAAATAAAAACAAGAACCATTTTCAGGTCATCTCCTGTGTATGAGTAGAAGTCATACCAATGAACAACAAAGTATGAATGGCGTGTGCCTTCTTTTGCCAAAACCACAATGTGCTCTGGTCAATACCATGAAAGGCAGCGTTTGCAATTAATTGCTCTTTAAGGCTCATTTAAAATGACTGCAGGATTTATGTAGAAGCCTCCTTCCTAAGCAGTGGTGTATTGGTCTGTGACTGTAGCAATTATCCATGGACTAAGGACAAAGTAAGAAAGATGGTGTGTGTGTGTGTGTGTGTGTGTGTGTGTGTGATGGCAGTGTGGGGGTACAGAAGTTTAAGAGAAAGTTGTTGCATCTGCTTTACAGTAACAGACTTCTGTTCAATCTTGTGACAATTAGTCTTGAGTTTAGAAGGTGAGGCCAGAGTCAAACAAAATTGGGCAAACTTGTCCTCGGGTAATTATGCAGTCTATCGATATCCAATAACCAATTCATACAGGCCCTGGGACTTTTTTTAAAACCATAACTCAAGTTCACGATGTCACTGCTCAAGTTTTTCAGCTATTAATCTTCAGTGCCATCGCTGTGTTACATTGACTTGGAAATGCTGAAGTTGATGTTGTTCTCAATTATTTATTTATTTATTTTTTTGCAATTCTTTATTTTTCTGGACAGCACTAAATAGTACAGAACATACATTACTCTGACATCACATAACATTTACAGGTGATAAAACCCAATCATCAGAATCAATTTGTATGTTATCATATAGCATATACTGGGGGGTGGGAATCACCAGAGGCTCCACGGTGTGATAATATCATGATGCTTAGTTATGATACAGTATTATTGCAATTGCAATAGATGTCTCCATCTAAACCTTTCTCAATATGTTTTATCCAATAAGATAACATTTTCAGGCTGTTCATCTCACTTCAGTTATTTTTATTGCAGCAAGATGCTTCTGTTTAGTTTTTCTATTAGGCTACAAAAAGTTTAATTTGTATTTCCAAAAGCAATTATTTATATGATTTTTAAAAATAGATGCTTCACTTCTGTATTGCAAAAGCAAAATATCGCAATACTACAATGTAGCAATTTTCCCCCTCACCCCTAGTGGATAGGATGAAACTTGTGATTTCTTTACATTTCAACATCACAGCTAGGAATGCAGTGATGTTGGTAAAAACAGCTGCCTTTTGTGGCACTGTCACTGCTGGAAAGACAACAGTGGTATGCTAAAAAAAAAAAAACAAAAAAAAAAAAAAAAAAACACCCATGTTTAGTAGCAAAATAGCTGCTGGAGACGCAGCAATGGGTCATTAAAAAAGTGCAGCAACTAGTTACTAAAAAGCAACCATATTTGGTGGCCCAAAAGCTGCTGAAAATGCAGCAACAGGTGGCTAAAACACACCCACATTTGGTGGCAAAAAGCAGCTGGAAACACAGCAACAGGTCATTGAAAATCAAAAGGCTGTGTGGTTTGTTGGTCTCAAACAGTGCTTTGCGATGCTTGGCAGCTTGGCGGGCATCTTACCAAGGTGTAACATGGCCAGCTTATTCACTTCCTCACTTTAGAAACATTAATATGATACATATGAAATGTGCAAAATTAGTGGTTTTCAGAAAAGCACAATGCCAACATTTGCTTCTGGCGATTGGGCTGGACGATAAGGCTCGTGAAGCCATGAGTGAGTTTGACTATCAAATTAATGGGACCTTAGCATGGAAGCCAAATCAATGGTACCCATTCAGCCCAAATAAACCCAGCAAGGAGTAATCGTTATTTCATTGAATGCCTTAACATTTTAATAGTTCTTTTCAGGTCTCTTCAGGTCACTGCAACGTGTGCTCTGAAAGTAAGATGTGGATTTGCTGCTTTTGCAGGTGAGCCGTTGGCTGGTAGAGCTGCTGCTGGCATTCCTAGAGGGTACTGGAGCTTCTCCTGGGTAGCCGAGGACGACCTGAGCTTTCCCAACAACTCTGTGCCCATGTCAGGTAAGTCAGACATTGTCGGCTCTCCTCACACAGACGGACAGGCTAAGGCGCCTCTGTCCTCCAAAGATCCTTTGCTCCCAATTGGCCGTGACACCTGGCATCAGCTCTCCATCAGCACACATAAATGTCTCTGTCCCGCCTGCCCTCTACCATCAGCACTGGCACCGTCACAAAACTGGGTTTCTGTTGGTCAGCCTTTTTGTGAACCAGTCAAGGACCCAGATAAATACAAATTCTAGTTTCCATTACACACACATCTGGAAACCGCAACAGAGCTTAAAGCATTGGTCAGAAGGACTCTCTGTGGGGAATCAGGTCGATCACAGTGGTAAAAGTAATAAACTACATCAGGAATACATTATGACTTTTCTTTTTCTTTACTGGCCCCCTCTAAAATAAGCATGTGAAAATAGTGTATATTGTAGGCCTACATCCAGTGTGTCATGAAATGATCCAGTATATTCTGCTATAGTTGTTGGAAAGCTAAAAAAAACAGATTTATTGTAGTTAATAAAACACTGTGTTTATGAGAATATTCAAAGTTATTTTAATGTAGAGCTATGCAAATTTTAAAAGTAATGATAAAAAACTGAAAGCAAAGAAAAAGATAAAATAATCACAATGAGGGCAAAAAAGAAAACAGGATTGGGTAATTCCGCACAAAAATACAACTATGATTAATCCAATTATAAAATCATTAATTCTACATAAAAATCAATTTTGTTTGTTGTTTTTGAATTGCTGCCTTCAGTCTCCAATCTATTCAGTCAAATTAACAAGTTCAGATATAAAGTACAGGGAGACTGGGTTTGGTTGGCACGCAGCTTTTTTCTCGTCCTTTGAAAGTCACGGAAGCAAAAATGTAATTTTAAAATGTTTGTTTTTTTCACCTGCACTCACCTATTATGTTAAAACATCTAAAGTCACTAACATTTTGATGAGGGTACCATTTCACTTTTATAGTATAAAAAGTAAGAAAAAAAGTGGTTTGTGGACTAACTGATTTATAACACTGTTAGATAGATGTTGGAAATGTGTTGCTTCTAGTTAATAGACAAAGGTATCAGCTACACTTTGATATGAGATCTGAAAGTCTGTGACGAGTGATGGTAGCTGGCAGAATTTGATCATAAAGTTGGGTCAAATGTGAGTGGGGCTTGTTGGCACATTTGTCAGTCAGTTGTGACATTAAGAAATGCAACAGTATTTTTATAGAATAAGAATAATATTTTGAAATTTTAAAAATAACTTTCATTTTGATAGTTTTATTTTAACTAATCAATATTATTATTTTGAATGGTCAATGGAAAAAAAGTTATCAGGCATTCCTGCTGATGACTTGCTTAAAATTCTTTTTTGTCCACGTTACGTCTGAAATTCCCACAGTGTTCCCTTTTCATGTTGTAAATAAAGGTAATACAGTTGTAAAACAAAACAAAACTGAACCTCAGATGCAAAAATATGACGGTAACAAATGGAAGAAACACTCCAACAACAAAGTCAAGTCAGGTCTTTGAGGCAGACTCCATTTAGATGAATTTAAATATAAAATATAAATATATAAAACTTTTATTTAACAAAATAATTTAACAATTTAAAATTGTGGCAAAGTTTGGCTAAAATATTAGATAGTCATGTCAAATAATAAAAGTTTTTCTTTCATATAATTTCAGGCATTAAAAACAATTTTTTCAATTGTTGAAAAAAAAACATTTAGTCCTCTGAAGCTGAATGAAAAACAAGAACAGATATTGCATATTCAATCAACTTTAAAAGCCAAACAAAGTGGGAGAGTGGGAGAGATAATACGTTAATCCTCTATAACTAAAACTAGAGTGAGGTGTGAAAAACAGCAGATGATATCGTTGAGGATCTGCTGTTTTTTTTTTGAAATTACAATATTCATCATTTATTTGCTTCTAATATGGATCCTGACTTATAAAACCCCTGAGAGCATCGGAGAGCCGTCCCTCTGATGTGTGCCATATACATTTTTAACAGAATACTAAGTTTTAAAGCCACGTTCATGCTAAGAAAAGATGTACTCAAGTGGGCGGTTGCTGTGGGATTACACTGAATGTTCGCTCACAGTTTACTAATCTGACTTGACTTTTAGCCGCTGATGCAGCCATATGTCACGGATACAATCACAAGCACTTTACTAAAGTTTGTAAAACTATTAAACATTTTTGTTAGTGCTTTTGCTCAGCTTCTAAAACGTACTAAATATAATTATCTTTGCATAATAACAAGCTGCCGCTTCCTCTATTACCAGTTGCACATTCAGTTTAGTGTTGTGTGCACAGAATTGATATTAGTAATAATTTTAACTTTGGAATTAGGATTCTGGTTAAGGATTCTGAGGTTTTTCATGCATCTCATTGGTGAGGATCAGTGTCTCCGGTACCTGCATTAATCAGCCATATTTTGCAAGACGCATTTAAGTGGGTAGTTTGTATTGACCAGCGATGGAAGAATTGCTCGGATCTTTTACTTTGAAGGGTTACTTCAGATTTTCTGAAGAAGAGTTGTACAGGGTACTTTTCAGTGTATTACAAACAGTACATGTACGTTGTTACGCCCCCAGTTTGGAGAAGCAGGCTGGAGTCTGACAAAGAAGCTAAGCTGTGGATGGGGTCGGCAACAAAATATAATGTAGCCACCTAAAAAAAACAGCATCACTTAAAGTGTACACCAGACAGCGATTTCCTACAGAAAAATGAAGCCGTTATGTAGCTCTCTTCAAAGCGAGACTACATTAAGAAAAACAGTAGTTTTACCTCACGAAAGACAGGAGCTGCTGGTCTACTTCTGCCTCTGTTATCTAGTTTATTTGTGTTATTAAAGACTTTGGCATTTAAAAGAGTTAGTTATGATTCACCAAAGTTGTACATTAATACAAACAAACTAACTGATCAAGGCAGAGGTAGACCAGCAGCTCCTGTCTTTAGTGAGGTCTATGTTTTTCTGCATGTAGTCTGATGCTTTGACGACAGCATAGATAGATAACTGAAGCCGTTAATGGCTCTCGTGTTGAAACAGTGTAACTAGTAACAAACTAACTAGTAACTTTGACTGTCAGATAATTGTAATGACGGAAAAAAATACTATATTTCACTTTAGTATCTTGTGAAGTAGAAGTATAGTAGTAAAAAACTGAAATACTCAAGTACAAGTAACTAATTGTACTTAAGTAAATGCTCTTGGTTACTTTCCATGACTAGCATTAAGATTCCATGTGTCTTTCTTAATGTAAATATAATGTTGAAGGATTAACAGTAGATTTGACCACTACTGGGCTCTTGGGGCTCTCATGCCAATACCAATATTAGGGAGTTAAAAGTCAAGATATTGATCTGCCAATATTCTATCCATCTATGTATGTTTAGATATATGTGCATCTATGCATCTGTCTATCTATACATATATACATCTATCTGTACATCTATAAAATGCAATGATCCCTCAAATATGGTTATTAAACACTTTGTGACAGAGGCAAGATATTTGTTTTTCATATTTTGTTGCATATTTTGTTGCATATATATATATATATATATATATATATATATGTATGTGTATATATTAGTGCTGGGCATAGATTAATTTTTTTAATCTAGATTAATCTCACTGCAATCCTGTAGTTAATCTAGATTAATCTAGATTAAAATTATAGATTTGAATTTTGCCAAAGACATTCAAAATAATATCTATCTATCTAAATGATGAAAATGCATCACAAACTGCTTGAGAAAGCTGTTCTACTATAATACTTGGTAAAGAAAAATAATGTTCCATAAGATTTACTTTGGTGTTTAACTTTTTTTTATTTTGTTAAACACAGACATTTAGGAACACAGGTTCTGTCTCCATGTGGAAAAAGCTTTTTCCTGCTAACTGGAATGAACAGCAGAGGGCGCAGCCTCTGATAACATGACCCTAATTGAACTGTGGGCCTACATTAGAGGTCATGAAGAATCATTAACAGTCAGTAGCTTTGTGACACAGCTCCAGTCTCTGCTTCTCCTTTTTCCACCAGTCACTCAGGCAGACCAGCTTCCGCCTTCGACCAGGTTCACGCGCTTAAACAACAAAGTGAAATTGGTGCCCCCTCCGCGTAATTCGACCAGGTATACATCCGCGCTTAAACAACAAAGTGAAATTGGTGCCTTGCTCTTGAAACTAAGTATAGACCCAAAACTTACTCAAATTCATTTTATTGCTCCTGTTCTCTGGCGATTAAAATATTTCGATTACTATTTATTATGTTTTGTTTTAAACTTGCACTTTTTGTTGAACTGTTTAACTTATTGTTTTGTCCAAGGTTATTTAGAAAGAGTACTGAGAGAGTACTTGGAGAGGACTGAAATTGAATTTGATTAGATCAAAAGTGTTGCTGTAGCTGTTAAAAGTGTGTTACGGCCTCTAATAGTCAGGGTTCTGAATATACTTGAAACTTAAGTATTGTGTTTAGAAAAATTGCACTGGTCTGTTGGCCGAAAAAAAAAAAAAACAATGTTTTGTTGCTTAAGCTTATGTATTCAGTCATTATTCAATGGTATACTCAAATTCATTTTAAATTGCTCCTCACTGTTCTTGGCCAAATATTTATATGCGATTAAAATGCGATTAATTTCGATTAATTAATTACAAAGCTCTGATTAATTAGATTAATTTTTTTAATCGAGTCCCGGCCCTAATATATATATATATATATATATATATTGCATACAACATGTGTATGGTTGATATATGGTTGAGATTGATATATTACAATATTATATTATTGACATTAAAAGAAAAGCAGTCTAAGTGGGTAATAAAGAAAAAAGAAAAGTGATAGCCCAGCGTTCCAGCCCAGGGTACGAGCATCGCAGTCAGTGAGCCCAGAGGCGCATGTGTGCATCCGTGTCATGTCAGGCTCTCCAAGCCCATTCCCATCACTTGGTGGCGACAGCTCCAGCGTGATTTTTTTTGCCCTTTTGCACCCTCTTGCAGGGTGGGAGGTCACCCTGTAAGTGATGATTCAGTCCCGCCAGCACCAAACTGTCACCCAACTGTTTATGAAACACATCCTTGAATGTGGAACCCTGGGACCTTGCTTCAGCTGCCTGTGGCTGTGACAGCCTGCAGTGGACCTCACTGTAATTGGTGTCAGTTAGACAACGGATCACCCCACGATTTTTCAATCAATCAATCCGTCAGCTGAGTACATTTTCTGTAATTTCATATGACGACAGCTCTGACCTGTCATCTCTAGAATGTTAGCGAACCAGAAGAGAAGATTTTAGGTTTTTTTTTGTTTTTTTCCAGTATGGTGATTAGTGAAGTGAGTGTGATGTGGGTGGCTGGAGCAGGAAGGATCACATCTGGGCAGTAAAAGCCAGATGACTGCAAACACTCCAGATGAATAATGGCACAGTGCAGAGAAACAAATTAAATGGCCATTACCACAAATGTGCAATTTCCCAGAATGTTGACTGAACATAAGAAAAAAATTGAATGTTTTCCATGTACAATATTTTATATGTCATTGCATTCTAACATACGTGTGGGCATATTTGTGCCTTGTATTTCTTTACATATGTGGACCAAATGTTTCCTCAAGCCAAAGTAAAACAAGCTCATCATAGTGAGAACATTTTGATGCTTCATACTTCTTGAAGGAGCTTTTAACCCTGTGAAACCTGAAGCAACGTCACTTTTGTTGTGGTGCTCATAGACACTTCTGTTTTCAAAAACATGGGGGAAAGCACAATTAACAACTAGAAATGTTCTACAAATTGCAAAAGAAATGGTAGATTTAGAAATTAGATTATTTAGATTATTTGAAAAAAATAGAGTATTTAAAAAAAAGCTAGGGGAAAATGTCTAAGAAAAAAACATTAATAGCATATTTAATACATATACACATATACATATTTAAAATTAGTTAAACTGAATTATTTAAAAAAAACACACTTTCTGGGTCTTTATTTCTTTTTTCATTTATTTATTATTTATTTATGATATTGTTATTATTATTATTATTTAGGTTTTAGATTTTTTTAACCAATTTTCAGGTAATTTTCTAATTTTTGGGTCAGTTCTTTTATTAATCTTCGCTTTCTTCCAGTAGTTTTGAAAGAAACCCAGATTTGGTGGTTTTACATTGTGTTCCAGCTTTAGAGGACGCTGAGAAAAAAAAAGTTTTTGAGAGGACGGGTCTTAGCAACATGGCACAGCGAACGTGGCTTTAGGCTGCGGTGATAGATCTCAGCTGTCCCTACAGCATCTGCTGTCCCCTGGCATCATTTCCTACCTCAAAAGCCAACACAGACCGACTGGACACACGCCACCATACTCCCCCTCGCTCCCTCCCACCCTACCGCTTCCATTAACAGCCTTTAGCTACAGGGGCTAGAGGGTAAGCCATCGTCCATATTTGCATTTCAGTGCGGGTAAGCTGCATTGCCGCTGTGTGTCAGTCATGTCAGAGCCCTCTGACCTGCCTCCCATCTACAGTGTGTATCCCCCTTGGGGATTATCAGCACTGTAGCCCGTTGCCATATTCTGTTTAGCATAACCCCTCCATACGCCACCTCTCTCGCTCCAGACCCATTCTCCTCATCGAGATAGATTGTCCTGGTTCAGCTGTGGCTGCCAGCTGTAACAGAGGCACTCAGATGGATGCTAGCCACTTGAGGAGTTGCCGTGCTCTACAATAGAACATCTGCCTCACTCAGCTGGTAGTGCTGTTCTTGTGTAATGAGACACAGCAGTGGAATAAAACACATTTGCAAAGGCGGGGGGAGGTATAAAAGATAGAGCAGTGGTGCAGGTGCTTAAATATGGCATCCTCCTGGAGTCGCATCATTCAGCACTTCCAACCCCTGCCAGAGCGCACATTGTTTCATTTGCGCAGCATTTTCATGTTGTGCAGCCAGGACGGCTTGACTCAAGTGCCCATGAGCATTTGTTTGCATGTGTGAGTTTAAACAAATAAGAAAAAAAAGGGTCATCTTTTTAAAGGTAGCCTATATCGAGGCACTGGCCCCTAACCATTGTACAGTATTTGGTGGCTGAAGAACATTTTTGATGGCTCCAATAAACACTTATGTAAAAACAATAGCCTACAGAGGAGACAATTTCACACAACTTAACACAGTCCTCCTTAAGTGTATCTGAATAAAAAAAATAAATTAAATGAATAAAAGGAAATATCTTTTAAATACATTAAGTTCAGAATCTGTCTTTACTTTTTTATTTTCATATATAGTCGATAGAGGGAGAAAAAAACATCATTAAAATATATAAATATGTATATAAAATGTGTAAAAATTATATTTATTTTGCTAGCTCTGTGGGGAAAAGGTGAAACTAAAAGATAATCACAATCAGAATCAAAAATACTTCATTGATCCCCAGGGGGGATTTAGTTGTTTATTGCAGTCACTGTGATGCCAGACATAGAGAATTATAGAAAGTAGAAAAAAAGCACCAGCACAAAGTTACAAACATAAACTAGAAATACAGTAATAATAAAACAAATTGCACTAGTATGTTAAATATTAGAATTATAAATATGTATAATGAGCTGATTGTGTAAAGTATAAATATATAAAACTTTGTGCTTTATGCTACAACGCAATGTATAACCTAGTAGGTCATAAGTTAGAATATTTTCGGTGCTGTTACTGTCTCCAGGCATAGCTTAAAGCCAGGTTACTCTGTCCCCCCATTCCACAATCATACCTTAAATACAGAGCGACAAGCGACATGGTGGCATAATGGAGACATGCAGTCTCATTCTCAGGAGAGACCTGATAACACTTAGAAGCCACGGGGGTCCACCTACCCGCCATATCTCCTGGCCAAAGAGTAACTTTTGGCCATGGGTCAATGTAAAGCCCTGGTATAGGGAGCAGGAATTATTCGCTACTCTTTGTAAACTATACTGCCAGAGAAAGTAAAAAAAAAATAAAGTAAAATAAAAGTTAACCTCAGATTCACTCTCCATATTTGCATGTTTTCATTGCTGTGTCCACTTTCTTTTGGATGCAAGCTTCTTATGATCTGGCACCTGATTGTTACCTTTTTATAAATTCCCGACCTCCCCTGCACGCTTTACCCATGAACGTCCTGAACAAAGCAAGAGATAGGAGAACATAAGAAAAAACAGACCGAAAGCAGGGTCTCTGCAGATAAATACACCAACACACACTTGTAGTGGGTTATTAATGATGATTGAGAGGGATTATTTTTGTATGAAATGATACATTGGGGGGCTGGGACATTGTTTTTTTTTTTTTTGGGAAAATCCTGCTGTTATATTATATTATATTATACCTTTAGGTTCTTAACCTTTTGATAATATTCATGTACTGGGAAGACAGGGAGCACAGATTTAATGCCATTGTTTAATGTCATATCCAAGGGCCATTAGAAATTCAAATACCGCAGCATTAATAGAACAGAGAAGACAGCAAATCTTTAACACCAATCCTCTGTGTCTTGCTTGCATTCTTCAAACACGAAGGTCTCATTAATATTACAGCATTAGTCTCACATAGTTTCCACTAACTGAGAGATTATGTCTGACAGCTACTTTAAATGTATCAGGAATGCAATGATAAAAAATGCAGAATAATGAAATTAATGGAAACATCTGCTCTTTTTGGAATCTAACATGCACAGTTAATGTTAACAAGACAAGCAGCAAACAAAGTCACGGAGGGAAAAAGTTTTCTAACAAGATCCAGCACACCCTCTCGTTGTGTTTCATGGGTAGCAGCTGATTGCTGTCTACACTGCTGAAGTCACTCTAGCCACAGATGCTTTTCTACACTCTTAGAAATAAGGGTTCTGAAAGGGTTCTTCCTGAAGGGCTGAGGTATTACCCAGAACCATTTACCCAGAATCCTTTTCAAAGAAAGGGTCATTTGTAAGACTAAGGTTTCTATTTAGAACTAAGGTTTCTAGTTAGCATTAAGGTTTCTATTTAGAACTTTCTTTTACGCCAATAACCCTTTTTGGAAGAAAGAGTTATTTAAGAATGCTGTTAAAAGATCTTTACTCTAAATTATTCAAATGTTTACCCTTGTTACAAAGTATACTTTTAACTGTAGCTGTATCTGACATCCCTAATCAATTCATTTGTTCTGCCATAGTTTATATATTTACTATAACTTCATGCCATAAAATACCACCTGGTCTGTCAATATTATAATTATTTATTTATTTATTTCTGTTTTACGGTTACCTAGTGCTTGACATTTCTTACTTGGTTATAATTTGAAACTAAATTTCAGTTCCCAGCTCTTCTGCACCATTGAAATAGTAATGGCTTTTATATTAGTGATTTCAAATCTCCATCCACTAAAAATGTTACTGTGTCTATTGTGGGTTATGCGGGACCAGAACTGCTCCAACCCTTTAGGAGCCTCATGAAGCATGAAGTTGCTGGACTTGGTTCCTTTTGGCCCCAGGCTTACGTGTTAATCCAAAACCATGATTATTAGGAGAGATATCTATAGATAATGTGGTTAATTTTTAGATCCACTCTGGGCGGGTTCTAGATGAAACCATAAACTGCATATAGAGATGGACCATGCACCCCATCTTACCCATGCTATGCTTAAGTGAGGCTTAAATATACTGGATACCATTGCTGCCATCTTGTACTGGTGATGCCATTGAGAGTAGCTCTATTGAATGTGAACTTATGGGTTGGCTGTCATAGCTGTCAATCATGGTGGAAAATCCCCTTTTTATAGAATTTAATAACTCATTTAAACCTGACTTATCATAAAAACAAACTATTGAACAAACATCAGGGCAATGAGACCTACCTTCAGTGACAGAAACTCTTCTTTGAGAAAAATGTATTTGTTGTGCAGTTTTTAGTTTAGCCTTTGTCCCATTCACTAACATGGAGGGGCGGGCTTTATGAGTGATACTGCAGACAGACTCCGGGGGGCGATCAAGATTGAAAAGTTACACTTTTGGGGAACTGTCATGTTGTCCATCTTTACATACAGTCCATGGATGAAACCTTTGGAATATAAAAGTGTTTTCTGTAGAGCTCCCTGGGTGGGTTCCTGTTAACACCATTAGAAGGTTAAAAGGTTCTTGATAGAACCACCAGATGTCCTGTTTCCACCAAATTATCTCCAGTTATTGAACTGGTTCCATTCAGAGTTCTTGAAACATTGGTGCAATCAACCAAATTGTTTTTGCGTGGAACTATTGAAATTAAGGATGTGTCATCAATGAAGGGCTTTACACAACATTGATTATGTTATTTTTACCCAAAACCACCTATACCAAGAACCAACTATGACTGAAACCACTGCATGCTCTTTATTGCCTGATGATTTTTCACTTGACTTGTTGCATTTTTTCCAATCAGTAGGATGTGGTCACACTTCAAACTTAAGTAATATAACCCTTTATGTTGGGATCTCAGTGGAAACCTCTAAAAGAGTTCTGGGTGATTCTACCAGTAACTAAAAAAGGGTTTTTCCTATCGGGACAAGCCAGAGAACCCTGTACAGTTCCAGTGAGCATCTTTATTTCTAAGAGTGTACTTGCGCATGTGCTTAGATAATTTAGCGTGTAGGATAAATTTGAAAAAGAGACGTCTGTCTTAAATGGAGACTCAGTGACCACATTAGCAGAATTTTCTGACAGGAATTTATACTGCTGCTGCTTACAATGGCTCGGAGTTGCTATTGACTGGAACAATGGGAAACCATCAAATTGGTAATGGTTTGGAACATTCTGTAAGGCTAGAGACTTTTTTTCATGGTTTGTGGGTTTTGTCAGTACTTTCTTAGATATCTTCAAGGCCACAGAGGATCTGTTGTGAAGGATTTCTCTTGACCCCCTGCCAGCGTGTGCCGCCTTTGTAGTTTTGGAGATGCTAAGGATAAGGTGAAGGCGCGAGTTCACAGGGAATGGGAAGCCTGACATTTGGCTTTGATCCCCTGTGATCTTGAATCAGACACTGTCACGTGCACTTGAGCCACCACTTCATCTACCATAATACTTCTAGACGTCTCTCCTTTTTTTTGCATTGGATCATGTCCAAACCCATTCTTTATCACAAAAGCAGGGAGTGGATAGCAAGTTTAAATGATTTGCAAAAGAGGAGCACAGCTGATTAATATCAACTCACAAAAGAAAAAGAAGCTAAAAAAACAAGCAGTTTTTTATGAATTTGTGCAGTGAGTTTTTGTCATACTATAGTGTTTGTAAAAAAAAAAAAAAAAAACCCACCTGCCACTCATCTATTCATCTGTATGTGTTTGACAGGACAGCTCCATCTCCCTTGAGAGGAAATGAATTTGCCTGAAATGCCTAGGCCATAAAGAGTTGAATGGATACACAAATAAACCCAGTCAGACACAATCTCATTGTAATCAGGATATAAACATATTCATCATCTCAGTTAAGGCTTTCATAGGGGAATTTGTCAACACAGTTCCACAAAAGGCATACATCGTTAGATGTAATTTACTTGATGTCAAAAGCACTCCCGTGCAAATTTAGTTTCTCATTTTTTTAAAACCATGTAATCACACAGTTGTGCACTATGGGGAGCTGACTAGTCCATTTATATACACAATTAAGATGGCTGCAGCATTTCAGTGACCTTTGGCTGTGTCACATGGCACATCGCTCCATCACTGCTCTGTTAAATGAGGTCAGTGTTGTATAGTCGTGAAAGGCTCATTAACCAATCACACACCCCTGTTGACACAACCACTGGCAACTCTGGAAAGGTTCTGCATAATTACTGCTGTCACAATAACAACTTTTTGGAATGATATATTGTCCAAGATTCAATTGCGATAAACAATATTGTTGTTTTAAGACCATTTTATGACTGATATAGTATTAATGAGATTGCATAACAATGCTAGTGCACCCTGTTAAAGAGCAATGAACCTTTAATTTGAAAGATATTTAGACTTTGGAATTGTAATATGAAAAAAGTAAAATACATTTAAAAAAAGTAATTAACAACTGTTAATGTATATAAGACAGTTTCAATATAGTACCTTTAATAGGAGTAGACCAAAGAGTCTGAGTTTGAGACTTCACCTACAAAATTACCATTTGAATATTAGTTAGTCATGCCAATGCCGTTTCCTTGAATCCATAAGAGGAAACTTTGTTTTTATTGTATACCTCCACTGAAAATTACAAACATGAATTTATTTGTATAATTTATAGATAGAGTTGTGCTGTTGTTAAATGTGTTCCCAATCAATCAGTAAATAAATAAATATGCTTGCTATTTTCTGTAGAGGCATGCAAGAAACACAACGTTGTAATCACTAGTTCTATGGCTAATGACTAACAAATGCACTAATGTACAATTGGTCATTTTATGAGTATTCCTTCAATACACAATTTAGCCAACAAAAACATAACCCAATGATGCCTCTTGTGACTATATAAACAAGGTTTAGCAAAGCTGCAAGAACACTGCATTTACCGCCATAATCTTGTCGGTGTGCTGCAGTCGGCCACCAGGGAAGTGCAGCTGCAGGCTACCGATAAACTACGCTCTATTATTTTTCTTTGAAAAAAAGAAAAGAGAATCGCTGAGCCCAAGTCTAATAATGGTCGGAAAAAACACAGTTTTTTTTCCAGGCATCATGTTGGCTTAACTTTTGGTGACATTTTCTTGCAAACAAACACTCATGCAAAAACGACAGGCAATATTGAGTTCAGCAAAATGATCAAGGTCATGTCCATATATCTAACCATAAGTTGATAATGTAATTATCAACTTTTTATTAATTCACCAGGGTTCAGGGTCACTATCCACAGGCCTTGTTCACACAGATTTTTTTTTTTTTTTTTTTAATGTTACATTACTATGTAGCACTGTTCACAAAGGGGAGGCTGCTCTGTTAATGACCTCAACTGCATTCAAGTGGAAATATTAAAATCACAAGCACATACGAATAATCCATCAAACTGCACACAGCACGTTCACAGATGCCTATATTAACAATATTTACCCTGAACTTTATGTGTGTAAAAAGACGAGTTACAGGCAATTATTTCGATATGTTTTTCTCATTTTTTCTCTTTTGTAAACTGGTTTCTTTCACATGGAGGCCAGGTCACGTTCAGTTGGTTCCAGCTTTAAAGTAACTTATCAATCATCCGCCCTCTTTATAAGAAAAAACATGTAGGAGGCAGTAATTGGCCAATTGGAGCCTCACAGTTTGCAATCTTCGAACGTTCTCTGTAGATCTGCATCTGTAAAGATCATGATGCTCTGTGGTCTCAACTGAGTGTCACTAGAATTCAAGATTGTCTTTAATTACCATCAAACCCTGGTGTTGTGCATTGAAATCATCAAATTGATTTAATATTGGCATATAAGGTAATTAGAAAAAAATATTTCCATGTCCTCATGCTCCAGGGATGACGTTTTCATGGAGGCCCAAGTAGTAGTTAGCATCACCCTGGTTCTCTTGTCAAAAAGCTTTTTGAATTTTGGATTATTGTAGAAAATTTGCTCTGTGGCAAACAAAAAAAAATATGCTACACATTTTGTTCAACAAGATAATGTTCACAAATAAAAATCACTTTTAGCAATTTTGAAGCGTAAGTGCAAACGCCAGAAGTAAAAAGCTAGCATTAGGCTATAAACAAACAACACTGACTTAACCTTTTCACCACAACAAGGCTGAAAGCAACCACCTTTTTAAGACACATAAAAACTTCAAATTCACAAGTGGGGTATTTACCAACATATTTTATGTCATAGAATAAAAAAAAAAATATGAAAGTGTCTTAAGCTTGTTTTAAACACATACTGCATTTCAGACATCTAACCAAAAACCCATTCAAAAAAACACTGAATAACCTTTGAAATTAGGGAATTGGGAATGCGAAAATGCTTACTCATTTCTGGGTTTTAGGACTTGGTTCCTGGGACATTCTATACTTAGGGCTACATTTTATAACTATGACCCTATGACCTATGACCCTATGACCCTTTGTCAGGGACTATGTCACTGACAAATTTGGTGAAGTTTAATGGTGAAATAGAATCCAGGCGCACAGGTTAAAAAGGGACAAAGCAGCGTTTGTAGTTATTAATTATTTCTAAAAACATTGCATGCGATAGTCCACCTTCTCTACCCAATTCTCTTCGTCTCTCTCTCTTTCCCTCTCTCCCTTTTTCAGACACACACATTGGAGAGTGCTATAGCGTGCAGTCAGGTCTCTGTCCTTTTCTCAGGCTTCAGTGCTGATAAATTTGCTGCTATAATAGATAAAGTTGGCTCTCATTGAGTCAGTATTTTTTAAAAAAACCTGACCCACACATCCCTAGCCGTTAGTTCCCAGCTCACTTACTGCTGTGTGGGGTGACCACAGAATAGTGATCACTTTTCAATAATGTGTAGTAATTGAAACCTCTTAGTTAGTGAAATCAAATTCCTGTGTTGCAAACATAATGGGCATTTTTGTCTTGTGGTCATTCACAATGATATGAATAGATCTGAAGAAACATAATGGCTGAAACACAGATGACACACACCTATGAATTTATTTTTACTTAGGATAGAATTACTTTCTGTTTCCGCCGCATTATCTGTGCTTTCCCGAAATAACATATTTGGATTCAGGTACCCTTTATAGTGTGACAGTATGTATTTGGTATTTCATTTTTCTAAAGCTATCTGGGCTTCTGAATTGTCATATAATTGTATATATATTAAAGAAATATATATTTAGGCGCAGCAAACGTATATACTTTTACCATATTATATATTATAGTCCTGTTATACATATACCAGCTGAGGTATCATCAACATTTAAGAATTATTATCAGAAGATATCTTCATGACACAAGTAGGTTTTCTAAAATGAGAGCATATAAATTCTTCTCAGAGATATTACAGTTTCACAGTGAGCACCTGGTTCAGTTTCAAACAGTGTTTCCAGTAATTACTCTGTGCTCGGGGACAAATCAAATATTAAAACAAACTTTGGAGAATGGAAGAATGTTTGTCGTGACCCGCTCCTAATTAACAGCAGTCTGCCAAAAACATTAGGGGGCAACCAAGGATACCTTTTGGCTCACACAAAAAGGGAGAAAACTCAAACCATGTGGGGAAATGTTTTTTTTTAATTTATTTATTTATTTTATGGTACCTGCCATGTCTTCAAATAGCTCCTCTAGTTGCTTTGATTAAAATGTGCAATGGTGTAATCAAAAGGTGAAGGAACCCATGCTCAGTGATGCCAAAAAAAAGAAAGATGTGATTACATATTCAGAGGATATTGAAAGAAATCAAAGGCGTGATTGTGAGTGAACGGGCCGTAAAAGCTGTGTCCCTGGTCATTTGGCAAAGCATCAGCTCTCAGGCACATGCATAAGGTGGGCGAAACTGGGTGACGGACCCAGATCTTGCTCATCACAGTTGAATCATATCTCTCATTCCCATTTGGCAGCGCACACAAGTGCTTAGCTCTAGTGCCAAGTGCGTTTCTGCATGCATGAAAATTGGTATGATATCTCAGGAAGGAAAAATGTGAGGAGACAGCTCAGAAACTTATGCCAATGCAAGTTTCTTTGAGTGTGGAAAGTATGCAAATGTATGAATGTCACCCGTTTTTTGTAAATATTCTACTATTTTTGGTAGCCATTACACAACAACCAACAACACACAAATTAATGAAAGCCTATGACTTATATTTTGATTCTCAGCACAAGATAGATTGATATGTTATTAAAAGCTATATGAATATATGTAGTACCTCTGGGGGGATGGTGCAGTCACCACAAATTTGAATTAAAAGTGTATTTGTTTGCATGAATGTGAGCAGCCCAGTAGCCAGAAGAAAATGTTGGCATTGTGCATTTCTGCAATATGGATGAATATGTAAAATATGTACATTTTATATGTAGCACATCAGCATTTCTACAGTGACGTAGCTCACATTATAGATTATATATTAACTTATTTTGGCATCAGGAGATGGAGGGAATGCTGTAAGTTGTGGAACCTAGAAGAGATGGCTGCCCGCAGCAGACCACTGCAGACCAGAGTTTGGTGTTCTTTTGCGAAACTTTAGGGCATTCCCACCCGCTATTGTGACACCAAAACCGGTTGTTTATATGCCCCATCTTGAATCCTGCGGTGGTTGTGGGGACAAAGATGTTCCAAAATCATTTTTTTCATTTTCATAGATTCTGATGCCTGAAGTTGCATATCACCCAATACCTGCTACCAATCCATTACTAATGCATTAAATCTAGACAATGAATGCCAAAAAGTGTCTTTATTATTTAGTATGACTGTCAGTCACATAGACTTTATATAAAGATGGACAAAACCATGGATGTCACCACTCACTCCTGCTATTTAAAAATGAAGCCAAAATATCCCCAATATAGCCATGGCCATCTTGTGCTGGTGATTTCATTTGGAGCCAGAGTGTATGCAGTATCTGCGGTATTAAGTCACCGCCTATACACCAGTCGCATCAGTGATACTCAGCACACCACTTGGCACATGCGGCCATCAATCATGACATCAAACCCCCTTTTTATAGCTTAAAATAACCAATTAAAACCAAACTCAATAGAAAATTTAACATACATGCAATAAGATCTATCTAAAATTACAGAAGCCATCTTTGGGAAAACTGTATTTGATGTTTAGTTTGAAGTCTAGTTTGGCCGATGTCCCATCTGCTAACATGGAGTGGCTGGGGTTTAAAGCTTATTCTGCAGCCAGCCACCTTGGGGCGATCGAGAAGTTTTGGCTTCACTCTTGGGAAGATGTCATGTTGTCCATCTTTATAAATAGTCTATGGTAAGTCTAAAAAAAATATGTGACTAATAGTGGGACTTTCCAGTGTAAAATATTGCCAAATGGCTGACATTTTGCTTATGACTTGTGTTGCACTGTTTACCACAAAGCAAATCTTCTTCTCCACTCTAAATCAGTAGTTGCCAGTAGATGCACAGCACAGCTTGCCGTGTAGGCTGCTGTGTTGCAGAATTGACTTCCAGGTGAAGTGCTGTTTGAAACAAATTCAAAGTTTATCAATAAATTAAGCTTAGGGAGTACAGGAGGTATTTCTGATAATAATGTCAGAGCCCAAGACAAAGCTGGTATTTTAAGACAAAACAAGATATTTTCCTCACCCTTTTTGCAGAGTTTTAACACATCTGCTACATATAAAATGTACAAATGTTACATATTGGTTTGCAGAAAGGTATGATCGCCATTTATTGTGCTGATTGGGTTAATATGAGTCATATATGAGAATAACCGTGCTGATGTCAGCTCAGTGCAGCCTAAAGCCTCAGTTCAGGTTAAAGTGAACACACTGCATCATTCTACCCAAGGAAAGCTCATTTCTACCAAAGGAAATGAGCTTTCACTGCAACCTTGGACTCTCCAGTTTCTCCACATCTCATCAGCCCCTCAAGGTCCCCAGTGGCGATGAGATAAAGGAATCAATATTTTTTTGCCAAATGACAAGTTTTAAGCATGGAAACCATTACCCTTACTGGCACTAAGTGGCTGGGAATGACTGCCACTGCGATTCCTCTAAAAGCAGCTGCCTTCTCAAGTGGACAGTCATGAAATTTAAGGGTAGCCTAATGCAGCCTTGATGCCACCTCATTAGGTAAAGCTCCTTTTAAGCATTCAGTCCTGCGTCTTAATTCGCTAATAACTTGCTCAAACCATGTTCTTAGTCTAATAATACATGTTAAATATTGTATATATGAATATTTAAGGAGATTAAGGAGATCTGTGTTAATGGAGAGAAATATTTGATGGTACTAGGGATGTAGTGGAATAGACTATTGGACAGGAATGTTACTATTCACACAAAGTACAGAATTTGTATGGCACTTTACCTGAAATGATAAAATCAACTTTTGGTAATTGTAATAATTAGATAACGATTGGCAAAACCAGTACAAAAAGAATCAAAAGGTTGAAACAAGATGCTAAAATAAGAGTCAAACTACATGTTCAGCACAACACTATGCACTCAGCAGGTAGACTGCAGTAGGGCAACAGAACTTTTTGTGTGCATTGACAGATCTGCTATAGGGCGTTATTGACTTACTACTGATTGATCGAGTAAAGTTCTCTCTCTGGTGTAGATTTTTTTTAGGTTTTTTTTAGTTCCTTGTTAGTGTATTTACAGCCAAAGCTCACCATGCTGCTCTATTAACAGTCAGCACTGCACGTCAAACTTTCAAACTTAAGAGATTGTCAGCCCAAGCAGTGTCTTCTGCAGAGCACTATTCTAACATTAGTTTATTAATGCAACTCAAACACAAGATGGACCGCAGCCACCCTGCGTGACACTGGTACATGCTCTCTGTGGTCTATTAGAAATCCTTTTATCTGAAGAACAGCAGCACTGTTAACACTGAGATAGTGCAGGCTTTGTAGTAAGAGGAGTAGTATCAGGGTTTTACAGGCTAAACTAAAAAAATTTAAAAACAAAACTTTTACAAACAGAGGAGGTGAGTGCTCTTGCTCTGAAATCAATACGTGAAATTGCTTGTGATTTCTTAGACAGGAACAATATGGGAACGTTTCCAACACCTTAGCACAGTGTGACTGTCCAACAAATGCTGAGGAAGTAAGTTTTCCCAGTTATGGTGCCTATACATAGACTGTAGCTGGAGCACTGCAGACCTGAGCACTATATTGATCTGATGAGACCAGTCTTTTAATCTTGACCACTTTAAGTATGATAGAAGTGCCTCCCTCAACACTACTGCTCATGGAAGTGAACACAATTTTTTTTCTAAATATTAGACAAAATATCATGTGTATGTATCCCCAGTCTAGAACTGTGGGTATCGTTCTGGTTACAACCTACTTGCTGTTGGCTATATTAGATGTCAATTCAAGAAAATAAAACAATGTAAAATGTGTGTTTTCCATTTTAAGAAGTACAATTGATAGCAAGTACTTACCTAGCTTTTAAGTGGTTATGTCTTAAGCCTACAATCTTGAGCACACAGTTGATAACCTATGTGGTTTGTTTCATGATGTTACAGAAATACATATGTTATGGATTCAGTGTTGACAGAGAGGCACTTGCTTGCTGTTTAGGCACAGTGTAAGGCTTACTTATATTGCAGTGGAAAGATTTAAATTTGTCTGACTTCAACAGATTGTCCTCTTCAAAAAGCAGAGTGCAGTGTGAGAGAAGGAGAGAGGGGAAGAGAAGGTGTAAGGTGGATTATTGTGCAATTTGTCTGACACTTATTTATAATTACTCTGAATGCTGCTTTGTTACTGTTTGACCCACCTGCCTGAAAACCGCAATATTTTCTAAAAAGCTTACCCCCAGCCAACATTTGTGTGTGGGGTCCCACTGGATAGTAAATGGGCTAAAAATTGGACCTTTATAAGATAGTCCACAGGTTCCATCATGGTCCACATGGATGGGTTTACCAGAGTGAGCCTCACATGGGTTATGCTGGGGTTACCTGGTGGTTTTGTGCCCAAAATTGGTCTCTTATCTGGGGCCCACTTTGGTGAGCCCACAAATGTGGGCAATTGACATGGAGCCATGAGGGAACCCATGGACATCCCAAAAAGGGCTAGTCTTTCAGCCCATATACTACCCACTTGGGCCCCACATGCAAAAGGTGGCTGGGCTGAACCACCAGATGTGGTCAACCTGCAGGAACTGCAGGCTGTGGGTTGATCTGTTCATCGGTGGGTACACATGGATGCACATGGAAACACATACATGAATGCCTCTGCCTCCGTTCAAAAATGTACCCTCAGACCATTTTAATTCATAAAGAGGGTATTCAATCATGGACAACAATGAAATGGAAAAAAAAATATTCACCTTTGCTGTATTTTTATCACCTTCTGCCAAGAAACAATGAAAAATATTATGCACAGTGGACAGGCAATGGTTTCTGTTACTTTGTTAAACACATCAAACCTAGGTTTGCATTCCAGGACAGTTCTGAACCCACAGCTTCAAATGTCGACAGTGCACGGTGTGTGCAGGAATAGGCTGCATTGTATTTATTAGACACAAACTATTATATTTTATTATGCATGAATAAACACGCCTGCAAAACAAGTGCTTTACTATTAGCATACTACTTATTTCATGAACCTAAATTGGCTTTACAGAAAAATAAATATATATTTACAAAAAAAAACACCAGTGGCACCAAAAATAACGATATTTCAGAGCTCACCCTAAATTTCTCAAATGAGGCTTTCTGGGGAGCTCATGTCTCTTTCAGGGGAGCCGGGCTTCCTGTAGCTTCCCCATTTTTCAGACCCTTGGTGCAGTTGACAGATAGAATACCAGCAAGCTGTGCTTATACTATTATAATCAAAACAATTGTACTTTAATTAGTTAATTAATGAATTATCTCCATTACAATAACTACCATTTGCTGTACTGATTTTTCATTTTGACACTTTCCAAAAGCCTGCGTAGTATATGTTATTTAACATGTAGACATGCAGTCCATGCAGCCGCATCAAGCATCCTCAACAGATGAACCATACTGCCATGTCAAATCAATATCATCTCCAAATGTTATAAATGTCCCTGTGGTGCATGCTTTATTTGTAGTCCAAATGCTATGTGCAATCTTTGAATCGCCTTTTTAGGTAATCCTAGGGGAAAATTGGAAAAGCTGAAGGAGGCATAGGTCAGGTTTATTGTTCTTTGCACTGATTTATGCACATGGTCTCATTTATGGACCATAACATGATTAGTTAAAGTCACACTGCTCTGAAAAACGTTGCATTTACGTGGTTCTGTCACCTTTCTGGTGCACGGTTGTTGAATTAAACTGCACTATTCGTTTACTTGGACATACAAAACCTGCAAAAATGTCATAACATGCTGATCATAGCTTTAATGTAATTATTACTGAATATTAGTTAGAGGGACAGAAATATGTAGCTAGAGAAACAGAAAGAGACAGATGGATAGGTAAAGAGGTAGATATTGCAAAATATAGATAGAGATAGTGAGAGATAGCTTAAAACATAACTAAAAAGATATTGATAAAGATAAATATTGATAGAGATATAGAGATATAGACAGATAATCATATAGATATAAATAGATATGTAGAGATAGAAATATAGATACATTTAGAGTTAGAGACATAGAAAGGTAAAATAGAAATATAAAGTGAGGTATTTATAGAAATAAATATAGATAAATATTGTGGAGATATAGATAGCTATTTCTAAAGATATCAATATAGAGATAGCCTAAGAGATAAATATTGATGGATACATATAGGTAGAAAGCAAGAGAGATAACAAAAGAAATACATGTAGAGATTAAAACACAAAGTAAATTAAATTGTCATTTGACCCTAACCAGAGACTATAAAATGGCTGAATATTTGTGAGTTTATCAGACAGGAAACAAACACTGATTCTGACCAAATACAGGCTGAGTGAAAATCACCTGGCAGTAGAAACAGGGAGCCACAGTGCAGACATGGCTGTCCAGAGAGGAGCGTGTATGTAGTAACTGCTCTGCAGGAGAGGTTAAAACTGAAATGCACTTCCTTCCCACTGTAACAAGTTCCTCTCAGTAACAGATTTTTTTGAGAGTTTTTTTTAGAGAAATAGCTAAGAAAATTCGAAACGTCCTCACATTAACCTAACAAGAGAAACTGGCAGTTCTAATAGGTGAAGGGACAGCAGCTCCTTTGACAGTTAAGTATGTACCTGCCTGCCACAGCCTGAGGGACTAACAGCTAACATCATATCCTTGGCCATGAAAAATGGACTGCATGGGGGAATTCTGATAGCTCATATACAAACCAAAACAACTTTAGCTATCTGTTTTAAGCCAAGTTACTATCAATTTCATTTTGCAATGATTCTTTCAGAGACTTAAATGTTCACTTTTGGTTTAAAACTAGCTTAATTATTCAAGTTATCCAGACTTATCCTGTGACTAATGCTAATTCCCATCGTCACCCCACTGTCTTACTGTGTTTACAGGTAATATTTATGCATTTCTCTCTTTGCTTTTATGACACGTAAATGCATAATCTTAGTCTGTTTATTAGCGCGAGCTGTCCTTTTATTATCATTGAGCAGCTGCGCTGGTTTTGACTAGCTTGTAATGGAGAGTAGCAGTATGCTAATTAGCCACATGATGAGTATTTGCACTGTGTTAAATGGCGACTGTGTTTATCAGTCCTCTCTTATATTAGAAATTGATTTTTTTTCCTAATGTAATTTAATATACAAACAATATACACCTCACAATCACAGCATGTTATAATGCTGTTATGTATTTTTGTTTTTGAAAATACACAGAGCACTTAGGAATTCACTATGACTTATCGTGAGATCAATGCTACCCCACTATATTTATAAATACAAAAACACACACATAAATATAGATATGTGTGTGTGTGTGTGTGTGTGTGTGTGTGTGTGTGTGTACTGTATAATGAATATACCAACCAACCCAGCCTGTCTCTGACCATTTTACTGTAGAAAAGTAAAACTGTGAAAGAAACTGGTAAACATAGAAAGATGATTATAAAACACTCTGGCTCCTCTCCTCCAGAGCCAGAGTGAGAAGTCATTTGAAAGTGACCAAGCCCCCTCAAACAGCGATTTACTGAGCTATAGGGATGAGTCTACATGAGGTCTGTCCACAGGGAGGGAAGGACAGATGGAGGCAAAGATAGAGATGGAGACAGATAGAGGATGAGTGGGAGGAGAGCTGACCCTTAATTTTCTCCCTGAGCAAATTTTTAGGGAGGGTATTACAGCAGTAATACCTTAACTCCTATTACACCCAGGCCTAGCCTTGACAGCAGCAATTTTTAAATGAACACTGCATTTGTATAACCCCCCTCCACTCCTCCCATTGAAAAAGTATGCACCGTATGCACCAAGAGTGATGCTGCTATTAAAGCTCTTACTCCTGCTTCTATTTGGTGTGCTGACACAAAATGATGTTGTGCAGCCAAAAGTATGGGGCAATTTAATCTGAAAATACAAAACATCTCCCTCCTAGATCATGTTGTTACCTCTACTATCTTTTAAAGTTTTGGTCAAATCCTGAATAAAGCTGTATTTTTTTAAACAGATTTTTCAACAGTTTGAAAAGTTTTTGACTGTCTAGTTACAGAAGCAGCACCCAGCTTCTTAAAAAAAATGACTTTGAATCAAAGAAGACCAAAAATACAACTGCAGCAACATTATGTTTATTCAGATGAACACCTCTTTCCCCCTGGCAGTATATGTAATTAAAAGTTTCATTTGTTAATTAGAGTAAAAAAGTATTTTGAAATGCTTGTGCTATGTTATATATTTCCAATCATCTTTGCCTGGTATTATTTAAGCGCTCATACAAATATTTTGCTGGTGCCATCAGTTTTGTTTCCCCAGGGCCCCTCCCCCCCTTACAAAAAATATTAACATTTGAAAGCTCATTTCCTAGTTTATCATAGTATTTATTATATGCAAGTACAGCTATAAAGTATACTATTTGAATATGCAATAAATGTAAGCATCTGCTGTCTAAATAATGTAGCACAACATAATAAACACTTTAATCAGACTTCACATGGGCTGTCAGAACAATAATGTAATAGGCCAAGGACATTTATGTTCGTTGAAAACACCTGTGCACACCGTCATTGGTCAGTGGGTGAATAATGAACTAATAATGAGCTAATTGATTGCACATAACTTAGCCATGATAGCTGACATGAGTGATGGTTGATCAATTAGCACTCCCAAATTAGCCTTATTTCTCTCTTTTTAGCAATATATTATTCATTTGCACAATCACAGACCCAGTGCAAATTGGAATATTGAAATTAACATTACTTTATCGTGTATGTCCTGACTTACAAGTGAAGTGTTGTGTTGTTGTTGAACTATTATTGTTATAGTTTTACAATAATATGTTTATGCAGCAGCAGCTGATGGGAACATTAATGGATCCTAACTTTATGTAAGGCTAGTGGAATATAGTCTGAATATATGAGATGTTTGCTAGCTAATGCATGCATTGTATGATAGCTTGCTAAATATCTGATAGGAATTTAGAATATTTTGAGGGATGTGTTTCCCAGAATATATGTTAAAATAACCGTCTTAAAAAGATGCATCCTCATGCATCCTTTTTTTTTTTTTCAGATCACCGCTGCCCTAGCAATAGCAGATCATGTGACCAGCACCTGGAGGGTGTCCCAGAGTTCACATGGAGCATAGTGGCTGCTGGGGACCTGCGGGAGGGAAGGAGTGAGAAAAGCGAAAAGAAGGCAGGAAGCCCCCAGGGGTGGGAGGAAGGTAAGACCGAAGGTATCACGTTCCCCCATTGCAGGGGAATTTCATTTTTCAACAAACTCTCTCAGTCTTCTCATACTTTGATAATCTCTGCTCATGTTGAACTTGGTGAGAAATGCATCATCCATCGCTCTTTTGGCACCTTTGTCAGTTTTGTAGTGGTAAGCTGTTTTGGCGGTGGTACATTATGGGGTACTTCTCTATTTACTTTAAGCTGCCTGCTTAATTATATTGAAACAGGCACTTAAACAGGCACTAAAACAACCTTGCTCTAAGCCAACCTTTAATTTGAATACCACAAGAATAAAGCATTGTGACATGTTTTTTTAAAGTGCTATTGAGATATTACTTTTCATGAAGTTTTCTCAGGTAAAGAGCTGAATATAGTTTACTGAGCCAGTAGTCTGCAACATCTTGTATAGGCTCTCGCCTTCAAATCTCCCATATCCTCCGGCATCATTCATTTTCATACCTTGAGATGAGAAAACAGTTTCTGTCGTCTTATCTCCTGAGGTGATGGTGAAATGGAGGGAGACAGAGGGGTCTATTTATTTTCTTAAATGTTTTTTTTTCCCTATCATGAGTCTGAGACCAGATGGGTGGAGTGCTGGATGAAATTGGAAAAGTGAAATATATTGACTGGTTAGAAAAAGTAGTTGGTGTGAATGGACTGGATAAATGATTGATGTCTGTCCTGTGTATCTACTTTAAGTTGTAAATGAGGTCAGAGGACGCGTGCGTGTGTGCGTGCGTGCGTGCGTGCGTGCGTGCGTGCGTGCATGCGTGCGTGTGTTGGCTCAGCTCTGTGGCTAAGGCATCACCAACAGGCTTCATGATTTAGTGTTAAAAAAAGCAACAGTTTAACACCCAGCAGCACAAAAAATACAAGTCTCTTTATTTCTCTCAGTTGTCATGTTAAATCAAGAAAAATCATTGACTGGCAATGAATTTAATGTATTTTTGTGTGTGTGTACAGTATTTTCCATGTATTCCAAATACATACCCCCTGCAGTGTGTTTCAGTTTCCCAGCAGTGTTTGAGCCGCTGATCCCAAGTGTTTTTACCAACCCTCTTGGTGTTTGTCAGCTGCATTTGAGCCACCAATCCCAGGTGTTTTCGCTGATCCTTTCCAGTGTTTCTCAGCATTTTAGCCATCAAATCTGTGTTGTTTTTTTTTTTTTACCAACCCTTCATGGTGTTTCCCAGCTGCATTTAAGCCACCGAGCCTGGGAGTTTTTCACAACCCTATGTGGCATTTCCCTGCAGAGTTTTAGCCACTAATTCCCGGTGTTTTACCAACCCTTCACTGCATTTCCCAACCACGTGTAAGCCACCAGTCCCGGGTGTACTTATCAACCCTTTGCAGCATTTCCCAGGAGCATTTGAGCCACCGATCCTGGGTGTTTTTACCAACCCTTTACGGCATTTCCCAGCAGCGTCTGAGCCAACGTATGTGGGTGTTTTTCCCGAACCCATGTCTGCTTGTCTTGCAGCTTTCATGGCACAAACTGTGTTTTACCTTTATTTGCAAATGGTTTATAATGTTTTCCTCATCATAACCAAATGGTTTTTGTGCTATAACCTAACCACACATTCACCACAGTATTATTGACAAATGCAACAATTCTGTGATTTACAAAAATGTACATTTTTAAACCAATCAGGTCTTCTATAGGGATGGGGATCATTAATTTTGATACCATTATCGAGGCTCCTTAACAATTTGAGTCCTTATGGATACCACTATTGATACTATTCTATTATTTAGTGCGGTGAAGCGACTTTTTTAAATTTTTAATTTTTTGATTTAAATATTTATTTTGAAAAATCTTGGCATCAGCAGTTTTAATTATGTATTATTAGAAGATTTCAGCTCATGATATAACATTATACAGGTTGGAATTCCATCTCTACTATCCATTTTATCTTGCTGGAAAAAACATATTTATCACCCAAACAACTGTATTATTCAAGTTTCTCTACAAAAACTAAACTTTCTTTCTCTTGATGTTACATTTGAACACATAATGATGATGTGTTCTTTACCTTTGCCTATTAGTCATTTTACTGAGCCAACCTTGAGCCATCACAATGAAACCATAAACATCATCATTTTTTTTTTGTTTTTTTTTTTTACCCAAAGACTGCCAAAGGTAGTCCTACTGCATCAAGTTTAATTTGATGCACAATGTTGCTGTGCTTGGCCATGGAGGTTGTGTTCTTGCTTGGTTTAATACCTGTTTGCTGGTAATTCAATTGTATTCAAAAAATATATTAGACATTCAATGTATGCGGATCAGTGATTGAATTTAAATGACATGACTCGACTCAAGATGTATTGTTACGTTTTAGGACCCACGGGACTCAATAGTCGTATCAATAAGCTCAAACGTTATTGATTTACGAGTTTTGAAAAAAGCAGAATCATTTACTCAATAGAACCAGGTTTCATTCCCCATCCCTAGTTGTCTAACTAATCTAACTGAGTGTGTAATTTTGGAGAAATGGGACTTGAGAGCAACTGCAGTTTGTTTTGGTATAACAGGCAGTCGGAAAAATGTTTTGTCGGTCCAATGGGGCATTTTTCTTGAGACTAACAGGGCTTCAGGGTTTTGAGCTGTTGGTACAAAGTACAGTCTCCATTTCCACAGCCTAATATAACCACAATAAGGCATTTTGACCAAGCGAGGAATGCTAGTTTTCAGTAGTAATTGTCCCTGCCAGATTTAATCTTTGATTTTTGGTCTTACCTTCAAAAACAATGTTGACTATCTCATTCTATTCCCATACATGCTTTTGATATGGATTTGTTAACTCTTAAATTATAATAAGAGCAAATGTAATGTTCCAGCAACCAAGAATACTCCACAGTTGAAAAAACAAAATCATTAACACAACCTAAAATGATTATGAGTTAGTCTGAAGGGATGCTAAATCCCCAAGTATGGAAGGATTCTACTAAAGATGCATATGATTCCACACATGTTAAAGAGATTATCTGTGAAGCAATGTGATTAAAGGGGACATCGAGTCTTTGCAGCCTTCTCCCTGACCCTGTAACAGCCATGGCTAAAGTCACACGCATATGTACAAAAGACAAAAAGAGAAAATGAAGCTGATCATGACTGAAGGCTGGCAATGTGGAGTACAAAGGAAATATATGTGCATAATCATGTTCAAGCCCTCAGTTAGCCACAATACAGTTGGCGTGTTCTGAATAATTGAGCTGGGCGAGCTGCTGTCTCCACACATTTCACTGGTGCTTGCAGTTTAAAAGGCATGGAAATAAGGGATGAATACTTAATGTCTATGATGTGTGGAATTGCCAGAGCTGTTTTCTACAGTATCTGACTCATCAGCCTTTGTAAAATGTTCTACTCTGAAGCTTATATGGACAGTGTTTCTTTTATCCAGAGATGCTGGTCATTAGCGTGAGGCACTGAAGACACAAACTGACAAATCACAGAGGTTACCTAGATCAAGTACAAGTACAGCTACCAAAAACGAAGCCTGATCAAGGCTTTGTATTAATAGCTCTATGCTGTGTAGAGCAGAGATCAAATGTAATTAAGTACATTCACACAAGTTCTATACTTTAGTACTATTTGAGTTACTTTTGTTATTTGAGCATTTCTTTTTGAGAGGCAATCGTTATATTTTTTACTCCTATACTTATATGACACCATTAGCCACTAGTTTCTTTGCAGGTTAAGATTATTAATACAAAATATTAATCACCAATGATGTATTGTTATAGATTAAGCTACCCTGTGGTATATTAAGTTATTATCAGCACAATAAGCAGCTGCAGCTTTAAAGTTATTATTGAAAGTAATACCCTCATTCAGTGGTGGAGAATTCTACAGAGAAAATCGGGTACAATGCATCTCTCCTTGTTCTAAATAAGGTTTATGTTTTAATGTCTCTGCCTAAATAAAACTACATTACATTACACTAGAAAACTGCTATTTCAGCATTAGCTACAACTGCCTACACTGCAAAGCAACCCAAAAAAGGAAAATGACCTTATCATAATAAAAAAAATAAAATGTTGCTTATATTTTCATCTTTTGCTAACTGGAGGCAAAGGTTCACAGATGCAGCTTCAAGTTTGTGTTCATGTAGCTAACGTTAGCGAGAACTTAGAATCACTGTGACCTCCCCCTTACTCACCGCCACTACAGACCAACTTGCCAGGAGGGGAGTTGGCAGCAGCCCCAACCAGTGTAAACCCTAGGGCATTGGGACAGGACAGTCTCAGCTCCTCATCATATCAGCAAACTTTCTGTTGCTGCCTATACACAAGTTAGACCTGGCATTGCAGCTGGCCAACAACCCACTGTTAAACCCAGCGCTGGGGGGGGGGGTTGCATACACCAAATCTGAGCTGCTATAGTCGCTGTCCCACGGTTTGTCTCCTGAGCTGCTGTCCGCTCTGCTCCTTTGGAAGCAGTCCAAGGTGGCGCTGAGTGAGGTAGAGGGACCATGGGGTGGCTAGCTAGCTACTTCCTGTCTCATATTTGGTTTGATAAAAAAACAGAGTGAGGCATTAATAAATTTTTACTATTTTTGCTGTTACTTACTCATAACAATGTATTTTTTCAAAGTAGTATTGCTACTTTTACTTAAATAAAAGATCTGAGAACTTCTTCCATCACTAATATATATAGTGATGCCCACCAGTGGATAATTAATACATTTTTTTGTATAGAATACCACTCCTGGAACAAAGGTTCCATTCCCACTGAGGATTTTCTTTCTCCTGTAGATCCCATTACGCTCTGGCTGTGATTAAATGACCTATTTTTTCTTCTTTTTTTTTTGATGAATGTATGAAATGAAATGTGGCTTCAGTTCAGTGCAATCATTGTCAGTCATTATCATGATGTCCCTGGCCTCCTCCCTTCAGGCTGATACATGGGGGTGGTTAGCCACATTAGTGCTCTTGGTAAAGTAAGTAATGAGAGCAGCATAAGGCAACGGTGCCCTTGGCAAGGCACTTAACATAAAAGACAATGCTTAACATTTGGATCAAGAAAAATCAGAACAGTAATCACTAGATGGTTTGACACATTTGCGTTGGTGTTTTTCTATAGTGGCTGGCTAACAGGTGGTGACATGCAGCAGTGACTGGGGAGGGAAGTAATGCTCAAGGAATACATATCCACTCAGTCAAACCATGCAATAACTAGCTCAGCGCCAAATGCGTCTTCTGTGACACTAATCGAGTTGATTGAAAATGAGTCACCTCTGACGAGTACAATCTAGAGGTTTTAGAATCAGGACGCTGTGGAAGAGGCGAGACAAAGACAGAAAATGATGTGAATGTGTTTGGCTTCTCCTGTGTCCTCTCTGCACAGAGTGGGTCATCTCAATTCCATGTCTGCCCCCAATGTCTGCTGCCAGAAAGGAGTGTGAATATGATTACACATTGATTTCTCGCTCTCACACACAGAATAGCGAAGCATAGAGAGTTGGAGCTCGGAGCTGACTGGCAGGGGGAGATATCCAGTAGAATGCCGTTTGCTGCAGCCGTTGATTTGTTTGTTTGTAATGGAGTGGCCCCGGGGCTGTCTGTCATCTGCCAACTCAGGGAGTCATCTGGATTTTCTTAGCTGGGCTGAGCATTATAGGATTCCGGATAACAAAAAGCAAAATGTAGAGGGAGCTTCGGCTTACAGAGGCTAATGTTCTTATTCTACAGTGGTTGTAATGTTGAGGCAAACACTGGCAGGATAGAATTCATTCTACGCATTAAAACAGTAGCTTTACCAGTTGTTGCAGGCTTCGAAGGGGCAAAATAGGCATCTGGAATGAACATCTGAAAAACTATAGCATACACATAAAAAATAAAGTTGTGAATTACGGTACTTTGAGCTGTGACTCTAAACTTAGAATCATAACTCCCCTCTCCAACAAAATGTCTGCAACTATCATGTATATATGAAAAATAATTCTGCCAACATTGTAGTTAAACTGCAGGTTTTGAATGGGCGGTTTAGTACAAGCTATTAAACCAGTTGTTCCCAACTGGTCCAGCAATAGGGTCCAGATTTCTCCTTAGTCAATAATTCAAGGTCCACGCATTAGATAAATTACCACATATCTAATTTTCTTTAAAAAAAAATATAAATGATGTATTGGCTTAAGACACAAAGAAATAAAACTTATTGCAGTAATAAATACAAACTGCACTTAAAAATAAAAGCTCTGTGCTGAAGATTCACTGCACTTCAAAATATAGTATTTTTTTTTACAAACAATATATTTCTGAGTCACTTGCGGTTCATTCAAAATGGACCTGTGTCCCACTTTTAGACCACGATCCACTGGTTAGGAACCACTGTCCTAATCTATGATGAAGGCAAATAAAAGTGCTGAACACTGGAAATTGTCTAAATGGGAAAATTGTCTAATAATAACGTATTTCACAGGCTGGGCTGTAGTATATTGATATATAAAAAATGTGAATGAGTGCGTGAATTTAACTGTTGATAACATGCCATACAGATAGATGTTTGCATAGATTGAAAACTACTTGCATTTGTCCTTGTGGGGAAATTGGTTTGCAGCAGCATCACAAAGTCATCATAGACATACACATGCCCATGTGTTTGTGGGGGGGGGGGGGGGGGGGGGGGATTGCCACAAGATGAAAGTATTTTTTGGGGCTATCTTTACTTGAGTTTTTATATTTCTCTCAACTTTCACTTCTACTGCATTTGAGTTACTTACTACAAAATACGGGGCAGATAAATACAAGAATGAGAGGGAAAAAGACAGAAGAGAAAGAGGGAAGGAAAAACTGGATTTTGTTCTTTTAATCCGTTATGTTGTGAAAAAGACCTCATTTTTATTCAAACCAATTGTGCGTGGCCATCGTTAATATGGGTGTAAAGGTTAAGAAGAAAAAATCATAATTCTCAAATTTCTGACTGCTTCCTTTTTTTTTTCCAACAGCATTTACTTGTACTTTTAGTTTCTATTGTTAATTGCATTTAATATCACACAATTTCCCTTAATTCCAAATTACAGTAAATATCAGATACTTCAATGTCAATAGACATACTTGTTGACAAAATAGACATTCTCATAAATTTTTACCAGGACGAGGGGGACATCTTATGTGTCTAGGAAGAAGTGGCCACAGTGCATTCAAATCAAATATATTCATAAAGCAAATATAAAATTAACAGTTGATCAAAGTTCTGTACAATGAAAAAAAATAGCAAAACCGATAAAAGCAACAGTTTAAAACCCAAAAAGACAATAAAATAGGAAGGTTAACACTCATAGTGAAGTAAGAGCCAGCGAATAAAAATGGGTTTCGAGCTTAGGGACCAGCCTAACATGTAGAGGGAACTTGTTCCAGAGTTTGGGGGCTACCACTGAAAAGGCGCAGTCTCCTCTGTACTTAAACCTTGATCTTGGGACATCAGGAAGAAACTGGTCAGCAGACCTCAGTGATCTTGGGGGTGACATATGAATTTTGAAAGTCAGGAGATAGGGTGAAATAGTGAGAGATGGTGGATAATGTGCCAGCTAATGCAGTACTTGTCAGTACAGTACATTGCAGAGCTTGAAAGGCTTCTGGAACAAATAAAAGATTTTAATCACAATGTTTACCTTCATCATTCTGTCTGTATATGTTTCATACTTGGTAAAGTAATCTCTAAAAGTTCACTGGCAACTGACTGCCCTTTTCTGGGCCTCAGTAGCCTTGCCAAACTTGCAGATGAAGTGGAAGGATAAAACACAAAGCACAACAAAACATTTGGAGCATTTTGTTGTAGACATTCAAAGATAGCAATTTCTTGAAAAAGTACATTCTTTGTTATATCTTAGTGCTTATGGGTCAGTTCACAGATCCTAGTTAGGCTTATAGTGGAGCACAATGCCAAGGTGCTTGTAATCTTTATCAGACTGTATTGGATCCTCATTGATTAAAGTAGGGTAAGAGGATTTCAGCCTTCTACAAAGAAGAAGATTTGACCTCTCACACCAGTTTAGGAATAAGTCAAGAACTGGGCTTCCTGGGACTTTCGTGACATAATTCAGCATGCATCACACCTAAATAGTTTTTGAACCAGAACTGTTAACAATTTACAGAGTTAGATTTCAGCACCCATTATTTCAATACACCATAAAATGCAGTGTTATCCACGCTCCATTTCCTTTTTATAACTGCCTGTATTTCCATGCCAGGATGGTATTGAGTACCTCGTGTCCCATCTGCAGCCTTCAGGTGCTAAATTTGGTGAAGATATATAGATCTTTCAGTGGTTGACCAGGCCTAGGCATACATGCATAGAAAAACACCCACACATAGAAGAAAAGATGTAGTCACTGAATTCAGCTGGCTGGCGTAAGGTTTACTTTGGCAGTCTTTGCATGCACGACTTGCTGACGATTCTTCACCATTTCCCTTTTCAGCCAACTGTGAAGTGGAGCCATTGTTTTGGCTCAGTCACAACATATCTGCTCTTTGGTAAGAAAGAGCAAACAGCAACATGGAGCAAATGAAGGCTGCAGCGGGTGGGCACTTGAGCATAGCTGCCCACAAACTTTAAAGTGCCTTTTTCAGTGCCACAGTGAGGCCTTTTGGGAATACCTTCCCAAGTCCTTTCATAAAGGCCTGGGTTGACTTTGTCCTTGCACAGTCCAGGAGATATAAATTGGTAAAGAACACTGCGGGTGATCGGTATTTATTAGAATCTCTACAAAAAGATTCTCAAAGTTTGTGAGCCAGAAGAAAACTTGTGACAGTATAGTTGCTTTCACCTCTGCACAGTATGATTACATCTGGACAGATCAATGGTCCACTTGCCACACAGACAGCAATGCCATCCACTGCCTTTTTTGCACCCATAACCCTTTTTATCTGAGCAAATAATGATGAATTATTACTTTCTTTTTCTACTTATATGTTTTGGACCCGGGAAATAATAGCCCTGGCATTTAAAGCGAAACTGTGCTTTGGGATTGGCCCTGCTATCCACAAACCTGACCTGTTAAGAATGGCAAAAAACAGGACACGGGATAAAATGGCTACCGCCATGGCAACACTTGGCCTGTTGGACCTGTGTATGTGTGAGACTGAAAAAAGAACAGCAAGGCATTAAGAATTGACAAGTTGTCTTACAAGTCTGAAACAAATCTCGGTACACTCAGACCACAGATTGGACCAGTGGAGGAAAACTTTTGACCCATGACCTTTTGTCCATAACAAGCCAGTGTTTGCGAGGACACATCCTCCCTTGTGAAAGTAAAAAAATAAGCAGGGCATGATTTTTAGTGTTCTGTAAAATGCTCTGTACTATAATGCATATAGTGTGGCAGGAAGATGCCTGAAATGTGCTCTGACTCTTAATGCACCATCCTAGACAATCTGGTCCATATGGAGATAGAAGAACGGCTGAAGTAAAGAAATGCGGTAATATATACACACTCTATTCACTACTGCATAAAATATTGGTTTTTTGTAGTTTTACAAAAAAAGGTAGCAATTCCAGCTCCAACACATTTAAACAGAACTATGTAGAATTCCGGAGACAGCACAGACATCAGATCTCAATGCACTGAGAAAAAAAATCCAAGTTATTTGCAAGAAAATCGAAGGAAAAACACTAACCACAAACATAAGGGAGCTAAATGTTTGTGATTGCACATCAGAAAACCTGGCAACTCATCTTACCTCTTTATCTCTACCTTTTTTTTCTTTTCCCATCTTATTCGGTTTTGCTATGATTTCAGTAGTGTTGGGTGTAGAAAAATGTTTTCATTAAAACAAGTCAGGAATATATATCTCCTGTATCGTTGATGTGTTCAGGCTTACGCTCTGTAGCCACTCCAAATATCCCCACAACAACAGCTCCAAATCCCATCTCGTCTTCTTGTGTAACCAGGACACGCTATTAAAAGTGCAGCTCATACCCAGGGAACCAAAGGTGCTCTGAATGATGTCACTGAAAAATGTACATACAGATATAAACTGTTTAAGTTAAATGTATAATGAGGCCACTTACTCTTTTCCGTAAGGACAATTTGTTGCCTCCAGTTCACTGTGAGCCTTGAGTGTGTGCGCACATTTTAACAGTAGGGAGTCAGATAGTCATTATAAGGAGATTAAGAGGAGATAATGGACTCTAACGTACAGCGCAATGTAGCAGTTTGATGCCAAGAAGGCCAGAGCACCTTTTGCAGATTAAGGGTTAATGAGAGGAATGCACTTTACACTTGAAAGCCTCTTCTTCGGAGAATACCTTAGGGAAATGTGGTTTGTACAGAGGAAGCTATTCTAAGAGAGGTGATGCTCCGATTAGCGTGGTAACAAGAGAACAGCGCAGCTAGTGTTGAAGGTTAAGGGCCAGGTAACTAGATGGATCACTGCGTTAAAACTAATTCATGCATGGAGTAAAAGCACTGACCTCTGCGGGTTAAAATGTAAAGTCTTTTGCACTTCTGACCAGTTCTTCAGGCATGGTCAGCCAGGTCTTTACGATCCTTTGAAATCTGTTTAAATATTGTCCAGATTACATTTTATTTTTTTCTCAATTTTGTATTTTCCATTTGAATTATTCTGAATTCTGTGTTTCACTATTTAAGCACATTTTGTTATCAGGAAGAGTTTCTAATTATGTGGTCTGTAAATGCAATTTTAACATTTTAAAAATAATATATTCTGAATTTAAGTCTGTGTAACCATAGACTGATTAAACAAGACATTCCCTCCTTTTTTATTTATACGGAAATGAGAACATCTTTTATATTTCCTGTGAATATAATCCAATTAGTCTTACTTTCATATAGGTATTTATACTGTGTTACCACTTTATTTTAAAAAGCTGACATAGTAATATATGTATCCTGGGCTGTTTCAATGCATTTTAAAGTTAGAATCAGGGGCACTTCAACTTTAGCAGCAGCTTTTTTGACAACAAAGATGCAAGTGACGGCTAGCTTGATGCAAAAACATCAGTTGCTGCCTCAAGACCACCAGAGCAACAAAGGAGGACGCTACTTGTTCAAGCTTAGCTGACCGAGAAAAAGAGAAAAAGACTGCGGTCAAGCGCACCGTCACTTGCGTCACCGTGGTCAAACCAGCCAAGGCTAACACTGGAGACAAAGGTCCACCAACCGGTGAAGCAAAGGAAAAAGAAGCAGGGTGTCTGTAAATAATAACAAATCATGAAAAAAATGCTTATAATGGTTGGCATTTTCCATGATATTACGTTTTACTGCTTATTTCATTTTTTATATCAGTCTTTGATTCTTTTCAGGTTTTGAACTTCTTCAAAGTCATAGGGCTCTAAATCTATCCGTGCTATAACATTACATAATAGTCTGTTGAGAAGTTACGAACGGAACGGTGTGGAGACTGTATGATACTTAACACTAAACACAGCCCACATTTTGTCATTAGAGGTTTAAATCCAGCTCATGACCTTTGTTGCATATCGCCCCCTCACACTCGCTCCTCCTACTTCAGGTCAGTATAATCATTCAGCAGTATAGACAAGCTAAAAAAGGACTAGCGGAGCAACATGTGAAACACAGCATGTGAAATGTACCTCGCTAAGACATACCAAGATGAATGGCATGTTCTGTGTCTGAAGTCGAACCTCAGGGCTCCCACCAGCCCTTCGCTTTCAACCTTCATTTCTCAGAAGCCTCAGCCCACTTGATAACTCACTGCTAATGAGTTGATATAGATTAGCCAAGGTTGCTTTTCTCTTTTAATCAATGATGAAACCTTAAGGGCTTTTCTGAGCCTAGAGGTTACTGCATCATGGAGAAGAGGTGTTGCAAGACCAGTTTTTAATGCACCCACTAACCTTGAAGCCCCGGCCCCGGTGAGCTTGCTGCATCCCCTCCGTCTTTGTTATCAAGTATCTCGTCAGCGGACTTGACAATTGTCAATAATCCAACAAATGGCCTGTGTTCGACCCTGCTTCTTTAATGAACTGCCCTGCACTATGAAGCAAGGTCAGCAGTGCACCGCCACCACATTGAGCCCCTCACTTTTAACATGCTGTGTAGTCCCAGTAATACATTACTACACTGACTGTCTGATGTTGCAACTTAATCACCCTGGCACTCGATAATATCACAATGACCTTGTCACCGTTATATGGCTATGAGGAAACAACAAGAAATTTGTGTCTGCCTCATTTGAAACTGATATTCTTTGTAGAGTTGTAGATTTTTGCAGTAGTAGGCTAAGATAATGCATCATTTTGTATGGAAACCTTAATACGGGTTGGGGTGGTATATCGATGTTTTACAGACATTGTAATATGAGACTACAGATCTATCAAATTAGGCCGTTTTCTCATATAAACTCCAGACAATGTCCGGAGAATCAGGTCTGGACATTATCTGGAGTTACCCTTTTACATATGTAGAACACAAGGCAAGAGAAAAAAAAAAAAAAAATCTTTAAAAAAAACAAACAAAAGAAAAATTTGCTTTAAGCAAGAGTTGATGCCTGGGTACAACTAACAGGAGGCAGGACAAAATGTGAATTACACTGCAGTCACATAGCTGATTTTTAGTTTGGTCATAAACAACTGAGTCTCTTGCCATTCTTTGAATTTGTGTAGCTTCTGCCTTGACCGATAGAAGTTCCCAAATATCGGCATTTCACCAGTTAGACATTGTCATCGCCATCTTTGTGTAAATTACCCTTCTTTTGCCCCGTGGATATTTGTATTCCTTTGGCCTTGCGTGAACTGCACGACAGAAATGTCATAAAAACACCCACCAACTCACTGTAAATTCTTCAGACAATTACATGCACTAGTCACACATGGTCTCAATCAGACATTACACAGACTTTGTACAAGGCAGGGTTTGGTCTTTTTAATGTCCAATCCAACTGATCTGGACATTTGTGTTCTTACATATAGGTTTTGTGGGTAATGCCTAGATAATATCAGGTTTGCAGTACATGTTAGAAAAGTGCTTTAGATTTTGGGTAACATAATATCACTGGTGTTGTATTTTCCTGGTTTTACAGGCTGCTTTACAGTAAAGTGGTGTAATTTTCTGAACTTACCAGACTTTTCCAGTACTATTATTTGCCTGAACCAGCTCATTGTATCCACATAACTGTTAATTATTAATCAAAAATCTCATTGTGTGAAAGCACCAATAATCAGCCTTATAATACTGATATCAAGGTATCTGGTAAAAACATTGCGATTTTTCATTTTCTCCATATTGCCCAGCCTTGCCCTCTCGTATCCTTCCCTGACCTCCGTAGACTGATCAGCTCTCGACTCCATCAGAGGCTGACACTATTCTGGGTAAGCTATCCCCAGGGATAATAATTACCTGAGTTCACTATGGAGACGCTGTCATTCTCTATTGTCTCACTCTCGCTCATGTTTAATGAACTACAGTTGAAAGACAAATAAAACAGAAGGAAGCAATTACAAGTACAGCATACCTTTCAAAGACGGGGTGAAAAAAACTCATTATCTTCTTGTTCATTCTGATGTAATTAGGATACTGTAGACTGTCCAATTAGTATTCCTTTGCTGCGTTGTTGACATCTCTCCCAAAGCGTGGATGTTGTGTGTGTAAGTATGTACAGTATGTATGTGTGCATCGTTTTGTGACTGAGCCTACCTCCTGTGGTTCCGCTTGTTTTAAATACCTTAAGGGGGAAGGAACATAGAATTATCCAGCAAATCTGACTTTGCTTCCCCAAGTGATATGCATTATTAAGTCACAATAAAATGACTGCTTTGTCAGAAAATCCAGCACATTGTGACAGTTAACTTGATTTCTAGGCATTGCAGGCCACTTGGCGGTAGCATGTTGAATAAGTACTACATAAGTTTTCATTGCCAAGCACCGTAAAAGTAAGCAGAACCCTGTCAGTCAATTACTCCTGCATTTATTTGCCATAAGGCTACGGAAATGCATTTCTTTACTCGGATATTAGGTGAACCTATTTTAAGTGCCAGATGCTTCTCACTTAGTCTCGAGTGGATCATCGATCCTTAAAGGTCAGATCGATGGGTTTCTTGAGGGCCAGTGTCCTCCATACTCAATCCCATACCCATATCCCGCCTGCTGCCAAGATATCTGTCCTTACTCAATCAATCAGCATATTGATCCCGACCTGAACATGAGGGCAAGAGGATGTGTGTGTGTAATGTTGAAGTAAGTGGGCTCAGACCCACATCCATCCACAGAATTACCTGGGCTTGGCTAAATTGTGCACAGGAGCTTAACCCATTTGTACGATTGAAGCAAACTGGAGCCAGCAGCAGTTCAGAGGACTGAATTCCTAGAGGTCAAGAGGGGAAATGATGTTGGGTGGAGCGTCAGCGTGTTCGGGGGGGGTCTTCTTAGAATTCCTGTTTGGTGCTCCACCTCTGCCGCAGCTGTTAGGTTTGATTAATTAGATTCTTTTGATGGTGTCTCCTTGAAGGCTCCTCAGTTGGTGAGAGAGCATGCACAAGATCACACACCCAGCATGCATGTAGTCCCACACACACACACACACACCCTAAAACGTTATGTGTGGCAGTGTGCGGCTCCCCGTGGCTGTGATCAGACGCATTTCTGCCTTCATTGGGAACTTGCTGAGGTGAGTGGAGGGTCTGATTCATCCTCCATCTTGGACAGGGTTCTACCTTTGCTCCAGTTCCCCTGCTGGTCTTTGAAGCATCTCACATCAGAGACCCTTGTGTGTTTCTGAGCTTGCAGTTCTCGCACTTTTTCCTTCCTCAGTTTTTCACATCAGGCATTCGAAGCTAAGATTAAGGCACATAAGCCCAGTGACAAATGTTACCCCTTAGCCTAGCCCATTCTTTGCCAGTTTAGTATCATTTTCAAAGCAAAGCTGCTGAAGTGCCATCCTCTTTGATAAATGAAACCCAGATAAAGATATAGCTCTACATTTTTAAACCTCTCACCTCTTTTGAAGGCTTATTTTGCACTATAGATCTACAGCATTATATGAAGTCCTTCCAGTGAAACTTCAAGGTAACATTTGAGCTTTTTATGCCTCCATGCTGGTGACAGCTGTGTCCCCAGGCATTATGTTTTAGGGTGGTCTGTCCGTTCATCCAGCCGTCAGTCTATCCCATTCTTGTGAATGCGATATCTTAAGAACACCTTCAGAGAATTTCTTCTAATTTGGCACAAACATCCACTTTGACCTAATGATTAACGTATTAGATTGTGGTGATCAAATTTCAAGGTCACTTTGACCTTGAGTGCGTCTCATTCTCAAAACTACAAAATCTCAACAAAATTTGGCACAAACACTCTCTTGGACTCAAGGATAAATTGATTAGATTTTGGTGGTCAGGGTCACAGTCAGGTCAGGGTCACTGTGACCTCAAATCTGTTTCATTCTTGTGATTATAATATCTCAACAAGGCCTTGAGGGAATTTCCTCATATTTGGCTCAAACGTCCAATTAGACTCAAGAATGAATTGATTAAATTTTGTTGGTAAAAGGTCACTGTGCCTTCACAAAACAGGTTTTGGGCCATATATTAAGGTTTCATATGCTAGTAATTTCACACAAAAGTCTAATAAGATTAAAATTATGAAGTGATGACATTTACACTGTGACATCATAATGTTCTGCAAAAACACCTTTTGGCAATTATTCAATGTTGTACCTCAGGAACAGAAGGTGGGAGATTTGGTTGGATACTGAATTGGTGACACTTATTTAGGGTGCCCACTACGAAAGTGTGTTGATTGTATGGATCTTTTGTGCTGGTGAGTAAAAGATGTGTGTGAAGCATCCATGTTTCAGAATGTGTAGCTTTCTTGCAGTGATATCCATGTTTGAAGCATCTTCTACTGTCATGGCTACATATAAGTCTGGACAGACATGAATGTAAACTGTAATTGCAACTTGATCAGTTTGCAGAGACATACAACCCTGAGGCGGTAATTCTTGATGGCTGCAGACAGAAAGCCAAGCACACTAAATGCATGAGAAAAGATGGGGGAGGAAGAAAACAAGCTGCTCTATTCAGACACCATTGTTTCATCATATCCAACAGAATGCAAACTTAATGTTTGACACAGTGATTTTTAAGATGAACATTATGGAGGGTTTTCAAGCTGTATGGCAGTATGGTTTGGAATGGTTCCGAAAACACACGGCTTCCCTTCTGGTCTGTTCGGCACATAAAGCAGTATAATAACAACACTGATAAGAGATGCAGTGGTAGGGAGATAGCGGCTCCAAAGACACCACAGACAAATGTCAAAAGAAAGGAGAGTAGATTTCATATGTGATCCAGCCTATAAAGAAGGTAAGCTGAAATGCAAAGAGTAGAGGAGAAGGTTTAGGCTTGCAGTAGGTTTATTGTGTATGGTAAATAGGCATGTGAAGAGACAATACCAATATTTAAAATGTCGTAGACCACAGGAAACATGCCCCCTCAATATTTAGACCATTAGCATTTATTCCTTTTCATAAAACATGAAAACAGCACAAAACTTTTATTTTGAAATTAAAGACAAATTAAAGACCCCTTGTTGCAGGTCCTGTGCTCTCGCTTCCCTTTTGTATCTGTTTCTGTCTATCAATAAAGCATGAAAAATTTCAAAAAATAAATTTGAGGGGGGTGGGGGGCAACTCTTACATAAATGAATGTATAAAGGGCACAAACTAGGCACTAAAATCTCACAATGGTGCAATGTTAAGTTTTTGATGCGCAAAGTTTAGTACAGTGGACACGAATGTGTGCATCAAATTTAATAGCTATCCAGTACTTTTAATCTTAACCTCATAGTGAAGCTGGAGGAATAGTCATGGGATCGTCAACATTTTTATAGGATAAATCATTGACACACTGGTAGCACCTTTTTGCTAGTGAAATTCTCTCATTCATCTGATAAATTTTGCGAATAAAAATGATTCATTTTGTCAGCTTAAGACATTTTTCAATGCCAAAAGATTACTTTACATACACATGTACTATTATAGACTACACAAATAATTCAAACAATAACAAAGCACCAGAAGTCATTGTGTCTTTCTGTGTAAGATTTTTTTTCTCTCTGAACCTTACCTAACCTTACTTAGTAATCAATAAGAATTTACTTAATTAAAAATAATGTATTCTGAAAGACATTGGAAATAGTTTAATTTTCTTTTTTTAACTGCAGAATGACTCCGTGCACATTTAATTCAACAGTTTCTTCATACTAATTTATTGCTGGCAACATGTTGTTGGGGATTGTAATTATGTTGAATTGTGATAGGAAGCAGGGGAACTGTAACTTTCTACTTTCTAAAAGTTGGTGTAAGTAATTGAAAATGACTATTATAATGGAAACTTCTGGAGAGTTGTTTGTGTTTGGCATAGCAAAGGAAGGGTTTAAAACTAGTTAACAGAGAAAGGAGCAACTCTTGACTTTAAAAATGCATTAACACTGCGCTTCTCTTCATTGCTGAATTACATGGTCATGGTTGAATTAATTAAAAACACGGGTTTGCGTGTATGTGCCTTTGATTGTGTGTGTGTACAGGCACACAATTCATTTGTCATACTTGGCTGGTTTTGTTATTCATTGTCATCAACTTCACCAAAAAAAAAAGTCAAATGCTGCTTAGAGACAGTTTTTCTTCCCTCAGAACGCCTTTGCAGATTATTTATTAAATACCTGAATCAAAACAATGCTTTTTTGGATGATGCACTTTTCCGTGTGGAAGAGACCATCCTCTCTTGTGTTGGGCTCCTGTCCAGTGAATAAGAATTATTTGTTATGCATGGAAAAGTCCAGCTGGATTCTTAAGCCTGTATGTTGACATGGCTGGGATTCAGTGCAAAGAGACATATCAGGGTGCCATGTAGTATTGGTCAAGGATTGTAGAAAATATTTGGGTAAAGTCTGTGATAAATAGTTGTTTATTTCTAAACACTGAAAAAGCATGGTAAACCTCTGTCTCTGAGATAACATTGGATTAAATCTTCATGGTATTTTTCTTCACAGTGAATCTTGTTGTCTTGTATACTGTTTTTAAAAAAGCCAAAGGAGGAGAGGACACTCTGTCCTCTGCTGGTCATAAGACAACAATGAACACTGACCACACTGGTGGTCATAATACAGTCACAGTGCCCACAGGGCCTCTGTCAGATGCTTCAGATTCTGGCTTGCAGCTGCGACAGTGAGTGTCTTTGACTCCTTTGAGATTTACCCACAAGGCCACGTCACTGATGCTGGACAAGCATGACAAGCACATTAGAGTTTGGGTTGGAGAAAAATATCCAAATTTAAAACTTACTCACAGTTTGCTCCAAAATACACTGTGTAAGTTTAACTGCAAACTGTTAGATATGACTCCAACAAGCCAGTTGCATGTTGAGGTTCCTATGCATTGTCTTACAACAGTTTGTATGGTATCTTAATGGATTAGGGCCATTACTAGTAATGTTAAGCTTGGAAAGGAATCATGGCTGGGTGTAACGTGACAGACAACGGCCTGCAGAGTATTGATAACGTGATCACAGCCACCTAGCTCATGATTACATTGGTTAGATACAATTTATAGTGCATTACTTTTTGTAAGTTTAAGTGCGACCACTGACTGAGAGCAGCCTGAACCTTGTGTGAAGAGCAAATCTCAGTAAGTAGTCAGAAATCTTACACAGAGTTAGATATAATCACCAAATGTACATTTAGTATAAAAAGAAATGTACTTAATATGCAGCACAATGTTCCCTGAACTAAAGATATTATTAGTTTGTATTACAGAGAGTTGTAATGTTTTGATTTTAAAAACATTTTTAAAAATCCTGATGTGAAAAGTAAGTACTAAATCTCTAAATGACCTTGATTTATAAGCAGGATAAAATGTAGCAGAAAATAGAAACACTATAGAATGCCTAAAACTCAGCACTGGGCAGACTTGTAAGTACAGGGAGCAGAGTTAGCATTAGCATAGGAAAAGTTTTGACAGCAGACATGTTAAGAGTGTGCAGTTTTTTTATGTTAACCAATCCCTCAAGCTTTCCCTCACTATCTACCAAAAAACCATTGTAGCAGATATTGTATGTTTCACAACCTCTATTGCTGTGTCAGCCACTGCCAGTTAGCCTGCAAGCTAACAAGCTAAAAACGGCATAAACAAATAAAAGGCACTAACTATAGCCTACTTACCATTCTGATACGTCTAGTTAGTTGCCATTTTTGGTGCACAGCAGACTCTATATCTGAGTAGGTACGCTTATGCTAGCTTTCTTGATGCGCACTGCTCTTTCTTGGAGAAAATGAAAAGCAAAACCTGCCGAGGTAAAGGCCAGATCACAATTTTTCAATGAGTCAGAAAGAGCTTCTGGTTTCTTTCCAGTTTTTTTATTTTTTTAAATTTTTCTTTTTTATTTAACTAATAAGTGGGAAAATCATGTTTAACAAAATATAAGTATTAATATAAGTATACTTGCCTGGAGGGGGTCTTTGAGTATGGCATTTCAGTAAATGTTTTTTACTTAAATTCCACCATTTTCATAATGAAAGAATGCAAATGCAGTTAACCATTTTGACAAAGAACATACAGTATGTACATAGTGTTAAACATGTGGGTGTAAGCAAAGTGTAAAAAGAGCTCTTATGTTCTGACCTTAAGCCAGTGTTCCCAACTGAAGCTTACTGTGCTCTGACACCATGGGCGAATAAAGTTTTGTGAGAAACTTTGTACATGTAAGATGTATTGTACTACTCACACTCCACTCCACCCCTTCCCATAATGAACACACCTGTAAAAGAGAGCAACAGGCTTTTCACCAGTAGCCAAAGGTTACATTTTGTTTTTCTGCTGCAGTTTTTAAATTTGTCCACCATCCCAGTATGACTTCTTCACCAACCCCTGTATTGTACAAGTTTCGCATTACATTTACACTCCTGTGGACTCACAGTGCTTATTCAACTGCAAGGAAGGCAGCGTGGTTCTATCGCCTTTTGCTTAAATTCAGCCTTGGGCTCAAAAAATCACTTCCTGTCTTTTGCTGTACTTCACCAATGCATTTCAGGATTTAATCATGCATCCATGTTTATATTCTTCTTCTTCTCCCTCTTCTATTTGAAAAGGAGCTTTGAAGCACAACTTCCAGAGATCTTATGCCAAATGAAAGGCTCAAACACATAGCTTGTTTTCTAACCATGTTGACTCTAAGGGTCTGATACGTTGTTGCCAATTTGTTGGCAGGGAACAGAAGGAAGTGAACTAAAAGTAAATAAAGAACACATGCTTTTTTTGAAGAATAACACTGTTTTTGCTTGTTTAAATTAGCACAGAAATTCTTCTGCGAACAAACACAGATAACTGTATGTCATCTGTGTGATTATGTTGCGTTGTGTCTATTTTAAATACAGTACTTTGTCAAAAGCAAAGGGAAAGTTTTAGCACAATAGAGACTTGAGAGACTTTCTTTTTAATTCAGTCCACACAACCTTCATTTTACAATTTTTCCGGCAACATTGCACAAATGCACAAATGCACAAATAACGGCGGATGTAGCAGATGGCTCAGTTTGTCCATGAAGTGATGCAGCAAGTGCAAAGCAGTTATTGGACCAAGCAGTGCTCATAAAACGTAAATAAACCAGTAGTCTGATCTTGCTTTTTCTTATTACAAAAAGCCACAATGGCCATGCACAAATTGAGAAGACTCACATGCTCATACAAATGCATCTAATCCAATCGTAAAAAGCGCTTTCAGAAAATTCTGTTTTAGTGACCAAAACTCAGTTTGTGTGTGGACAAGAGGCCAAAATGTCGAGGAAAATATCCATTTTAAAAAGTAAATATGAGTCGACAGGTCCTTAACAGCCTTTTTTGTATGTCACTGTCTTACAAGAAATTAAAGATAATTGTGATGTGTTTTCACTCTGCCTAGTACAGCTCTGAGAACAATGGTTTCCGTACACAGGCTCAGATTGAGATTATAGTCAGTCTGTCAGGTGCGTTTGGCTAACTGTCATCAGTATGCTAGAATTCGAGTAAGAGATGTACAAATACACATGCAATATATTTCAACACATTGTCATCCCAAGTCAGCATATATTACTGCTTTGCAGAGGACTTCCACATCGACACGTTATGCTCCAGGTATCCTTTTCTGTCTGCTGTTTACGTTGACGTTACTGTGTCAACACAAGCATATGTTGGGATTATGTTGCATGTGGTTATGTTTAGAAAAAAAAAAAAAAGCACATGGCAACCAACACTGGACACCCACATGGAATTCTATGTGTGTTTGATCCATCCATTGCCCCTCCTGCCTGCCCTATAGGCACCCTCTTGCTCCTTATATTATATCATTACTGGAAGTGTTTTAACCTGTTGCCATCTAGCCACGTATCATGTGGTTCCATTTGGCCACGTTTTCACTTGACACCACTCGTTCATGTATCAGGCTATCACGGCAGGTGCTGTTTGGCCATCCAGCAGCACATAATAACACCATTAACAGTCCTATCCACCCGCATTCTCAGCTGATGCCATCCAGCGGCATATCATGTGGACGTGAAAGGTGGCTTTTGGTGTCAGGATCATGTAACGAAATCACTGCAAAAGCGGCGGTATGTATTTGACGACTTCAGATGACAATAGGCTGGATATTTCCTGCACTACCTGTAAGATAATGTAAAATAGTGAGTGATTTGTAAATCTACCAAGAATTTTGTAAAGTTGCCATGGCAACGTACACTCTTCTCAAGTCAAATTTTGTTTAAAAACCTCACTATTGTTTTGTGTTTATAGAAGCATGTGGGGAAAAGAATTGAGAAAAAGTAAGCCAAACTTATAACACAAAGTCAAATGATCTTCCAGTCTGAAGCAATGACTTGAAATCATTCACATATCAGATTTGTTTTAACATATTCCTTTGTACCTAATATTGTTTTCTGTTGTTTGTGCAAGAGAAAAGGAACACCTTTGCGCCTTGACATATGCATGGGCATTTTGAAACAACATGACCGATAAGAATATTTTCTTAATGCTTCATGCAACCAGGCACAAAAAACAACATTATTTTTCAGTTTAGTAGAAAGTAGAGCAGCCTGGATGTAAAGCAGTTTAAGTCAGCATTAGTGCTGGCCATCAGATATTTGGGAAACATTAATTCCTTTAAAATGTACAGTCATTCTAATAATTTATACACATCATTTGTTGCTAGGTTGTTTGAGTCATGTTCGGTACTTGTCCCCAAGTAAATCTGAAAATGCCACCAGCTTGGTAATCGCTTAGTGTTCTGGTACAACGCAGTGAATGTGTAATTTGGTATGAACATCTTTGAACATCATGATCCTTTTGATAATAATGATGGCATCCTAAATAGGTTTTGTGTTTACACAGTAAAAGCTAAATCTGTATTATATTTACACATCCTGCTGCTTGTGTGTGTGTGTGTGTGTGTGTGTGTGTGTGTGTGTGTGCGCGCGCGCGTGTGTGCGTATGTGTGTGTTTGTGTGTGTCTGAGAGAGAGAAGGAAAGAGAAACCAGCAAACACAGAGATGAAGACAACCAGAGTAAGAAAAACAGACACCGAATGAAAATGAGAGTTCAGCTGAGTGAAAGACATCTAGAGATAAAAAGAGACAGCTGCTCTTTCCCGTTACAGAGTTCTCTGAAGGATGTAACACATAAAGGTTGGTCCCTGAGAGGACCTGAAGGCAAGGTTGAACCCTCTCCGTCTTGCCAAATGAGAGAATAACTTCACATGAACCAGAATTACTGGTTGAATTAGTCAGCCTTTGAAAGTAAAGGTATAGTCAGAAACTTTTTCCTTCAAAACATAATAGCGACCTTTACAAAAGTAATCCTGCTCAATCATCACGTATGGGCTCTTGTTCATGTGTGGTGCTGACTGTGTCTACAGAGACTCAGCCCTCTGCATGTATTTTAATGTTTTGGTATTCTCAGGATGAGAATGGGCGTCAGCTAATAAAATTCAGAGCTCAGATGCCGTTCAGACTACCAAACATAGCAGATGTAGCGGCGAAAAAGAAAAAAATTAAACCAAACTGAGGTGAAACGCCAAGCGGATAAAGCTCGTTCCAAAACAAGGGTGAACCTTGGGTTGGTATTCACCCGCTTTCGATCACTTAGGTGACGGCAGTCTCGCAGAGCAGCAGCATGTTTCATGCTTGTGGCGTTCACATATGCACAATGAGGGAAATGGAATGTTTTTGTGCAGTAAAGAATGTAAACATCTTCAAACGTCAAAAATACATTTGACGTTTGATGGACAGCTGGCAGTGTATTTATTAATGATAAATACATACATAGAGCCTCTATGTATCTGTAATACCTGGTGATTACCAATATATTGAAAAAACAAGAAGACTCAGTGGTTTTTGCCTCAGATATATTGTTTACAGTTTTTTGTAATGGTTCAAATTTCATCTCTGTCCACTGGAGCACAAATGTCCAGTAAATACCATGGTCATGGGATGATTTTTGACTTGACAAGTTGATGTGCATCTCCTGAATGCTCCAATAAACAACTGACTGGCATGCTATGGAATCTGGGATACTGAGACTTGAGAAGGACACTCTGCTTATGTCAAAAGAAGGCTGTATTTTTCAGCCTGCATGTGGACGAGCAGGCTGAAAAATACAGCCTTTGACACTGAACGGACTTGGCTGGACCCTGATGATGTATTGAGTCTTGGAATGTGGACTTTAAATTGGTGTTGAAATTGAATTTTTCAGTTGGGAAAAATTTCGATTCAAGAACTCAGATAGAAATTAGTGCACTTTTTTTTTTGGAGTGCACGGCTCATGTCACAATGATTACTTATGTGTCAGTTCAGTCGAAGGTAGGCCAACTCTATGTCTGTGTATGCATGTGTGTGTTTGTGTAGCCCCTTTTTTTTCCAGGAAAGGGCTGACCAACTCCCAATGTTTGTTTCCACCACCTGTCACACCAAATGTGCGCCCTCTCTATGAATTATGACTGAACCTAACCAGCCTAAATTATATATTACTGTAATATCATGGACTCTAAAGGATGATAGTATGACAACTTTACAAGGAAAAAAGTCAGTGGTGGTTCTGGTTAACCGAAATTTGACACTACTACTATATGTATATGTATATAAAATAACCAGACACTTAAAAACAATGCCAGATTGAACAAAATAATACAGGAGAAGATCTGGTACATTATATATCCTAAATATTATACTATGTTAATATTCCTCCATGCGCTGTATGCTGCATTATTTATGAAGAGCTTGTCAGCCGTAGTCTAAGCCACTCTTTGAATTGGTGTTTAAAAGGAGATAGGAGCATGTTTAGAGACCACTGTGCAGCGCAGATCAGATGGGATCTGCTAAGATCACAGCTAATCTGGCTAGATCAGAAAAGCCGGTTTACCACGCTCCACAGTGACACAGAGCTCTGATAGCAGGCAGTCAGCATACCCGTGTGCTGGTGAGTGTGACTCACACAGACAAGCTCACAAAGATATTAATGCGTATTTGTGTTTGGATTAGGCTAATATTTAAAACCAGAAAGCAGTGTTGTTTGATTCAGCTGCAGGTTTTTGTTTGGTTTTGTTTACTCATGCAGACATACAGTACACATTTACGCTACATGCTTCGGCACAAGGGAAATACCATATACGCTCCAGGTAGTAGCCAAACAGTGTAATTACACCTTCATGTTATGTGCCCTGAGTTTCTCATCAAAATTAAATCCATTTGATCAAACAACATTTCAAAAGTCTCAAAGAACTGCACGATAAGGGGGACAACTAAACCCACCACTTTTGGCTCAAGTGTGTCCTCCTTGGAGTGTGAAATGTCTCAAAAGTAGGTAGGCAAACCCAGTGGCCCACTCCCACCCAAAATTGTATTGCCATTGAAGTTAAAGGCGGCAAACCTGAAGTTAGCCATTTGTCCACAAGAGTTAGCCACTCGGCCGCGCTTAGCTGCGGTAAGTCTTTATTGCACGTGCTTTATGGGCTGAACAGTAAGCAAGCAGTGCCAATGACCCCTACATGCGCCATTTGAACCATTTTGGTTTCATGTGCCACTGAGCAATTCTCATAGGAATGAATAGGGTCCCGCGTATAATGCTGTATCCAGTTCTCTCAATACATCCATGGCGCATGCACATAGACAAGACACGCAGATATTAATTCTATAAGGACACGAATTGCAAATATTCATACAGTGAAATTAGTTGATTTACTTTATTGTATTCCCATCTCTACCACCAAGCATCCTCCCTTGTAGTGTTGTAGAGAATGTACACGCTCATCCCTCCAAAGCTCCACATCCACCAAGAGGCAATACCATCAGTGCTATGAGAGCTGACTCGGCTCGAAAACCATCTCTTTTTCACTGTTCTGTTTTTTCTCCTTGTTTTTTTCCTCATTATTCATGATAGCACTGCCAGCATAGTGATGGGAAATGATGGATCAGAAAAGGGCACTCTGAAGGAGGTGGAGGAGCAAGAATGCTAAAAAGATAATGAAATGATATTAAAATAAGAGACGCTGTCAAAGACTGAGTGAGATAAGTCTGGAAGAAGGATTAGGGGGAGTCGGGGGGAGTATTCAAGGAAAAGCAAAGAGATATGATGCGTCTGAGTCGGCTTCAGAAGGACCAACTAGACCAGATGGGATGCAGAAAAGAATCTGAGATGAAAGAGATGTCTCTGATACCGATAGACAGAGGAGATGACAGAAAATTGTGCCTGGCATTTGATAAGCTTCACTTATATCCCCAGTAATTCGGTTCTACTTTCAGCTCTTCCAATTACAAGAACAAGTCAACCCGTTACAAGCTTATCGACCAGCTCCACACCTGTCTTGCAGGTCTAAATCCAGTTAAACACAAGGGGTTTGTTCTGCAGTGCTCTTCATTCCAAAACAAGCTGCTGACCTGACAAAACATGTAGGCTGAAACATCACTCATAACCCAAGCAGGATCCCGAATTCCTTCCACTTATTCCGGCCTTACACCAAATGGCTTTTCGATTTGTTTGGTTTAAACGGGGGACAGACCCCATTAAACAACCCCCTCCCCCCCAGAATCTTAAAACCCACTGAAGACGACAGTGTTACACATCAGTAGTTTGGTTAGAGTCTTCACTATTCAATTGAGTTTGATTTTCCGAAACCACAGGCAACAGTCAAAACAGGTTTTCATAAAATGAATCCAAGTTGTGATGTTTTCATGTGAAGTCCATTGCTAACTGTATGGTACCTTTGTGTGTCAAAGGACCTCAGTTCTTCTGACATATTTCACTGTCTTCCTGCACCATGTTGTTGTGTTGTTGTGTTGTTGGGGATGCTTAGTTTTGTTCCCTAATTCACTACATAATAATAAAGTGTCCTCCAGCTTTTTTATGCATTTCTCAACCCGGGACAGCCCCCTGAGACCAAGCATGCATCTTTGTAGCCACCATACTACAAAATTTGAAGGAGTTTTCTTTAAACCATGGCTTAGTGACCTTCACCCTGTAATGTGATGTATTTTGATTAATGTTTGGAGTTTAAAAACAATATTGATATAAGAAAGCTAAGAGAGTCTAAAGCTAGTAGTGCCTGGGTCTGAACTCAGATCTAGAATAAGCACACGTTAACAAGGTGGATGCATTTTGGTTCTTTTTTGGAACAAGGGGGAAGGTGTTACTCCTTATCCACCCTAAAGTCACCCACTCTGTGTATAGCTGTGAACTGGATTGTTTGGTGTAACGTAGACATAAATCTCATTCTGACACACTTTAAGTTGGTCCTTATCTTGTCTAAATGTTTAGATAGATCAGCCAAGTGTGCTCTGTCCAGCATTGAACAGGAAGCAGCAAACCGGTAAGACAGTAAACATGGACTCCGGAGAGACGCAAGAATGTGAGCAAGTCTTGGATCTCTTGATATGTGGAATAGGAGGAAAAACTGGTGAAATTATAGAGTTAACAAGTGTGCCTCTTTGATGTGCCCCCTTGCTGCAGCCAGATGCATATGTTTGAAGCTAGCACTCTTCAGTTAAAACATACAAAGCAAATATTAGCATACATGTAGTCTGTCCGTCCTGGAAGAGGGATCCCTCATCATCCTCTGATGAGGTTTCTTCCTTGTTCCTTTGTTCCGTTACAGGAGTTCTTTTTCTTCTTCCGAGGTGGGCCTTCTCTACCCTAGAAAGAAAGAAACTGTGTTTGGGACCGTGGTTAGTTAGCTAGCTATAGCGTATAGCGTATTCACCAGGAATTTTGACGGCAACAGCGACTTCTGTGCACTTTTCTTCCCTTCTCTACTATATCGAGGTACTTCACCAGTTTCTCCTCCTCTTCAACAGTCCAAGAGAACCGATCCCCAGTCTATAGTCTGTGACCTAAACTCTGCCTCCATCTTTAGATTTGAGAGGGTTCCAGACTTTAATCTTTTAAAAGTCTCTTCAAAGTTTCTCTCTCAGTTTTCAATGGTAGGCATCAGGTCTATCTGTGCTTGTTCCATATGTTCCGTTAGTCATGAGAGTGAGGAGGGATCCATTTCTCTTGCTCAAGTCATTAGCTGTGCAGAGGAGCTCCATTTAGTTTGCCCTCCCTCTTTTTGTGAAGATCATACACTGTATGTACATGCAGGAGATGAGTAAATATAGAGAGGACATGTAGATAACTAAGTTTTGTCGCTGGAGAGGAATACTAAGAAAGATGGATAATGGTGGCCTTTTTCCTTCCGAGTAAAGCTTAATGACATCTTTCTGCCTTTAAAATAATGTGACTTACTGTTCTCCAGATGGAATTTCCACATCCAGGAAGTCGATTTCAGACACTGAGAGAAATTTATGAGGCAAAGAACAAATGGATTCAAGACAGAGGGCTCGGATAGGACTGACAAACAGCGTGTATTTTGCCGGGAAAAGAAAGCAGCACCGGCTCGACAGTCAACTATATCGGTTTAGAGCGATGCAGAAAATAAATGAGTATGCAGTTGTTCTTTGAGAAGGCAGAATTGGGGTGCTTTTGTTTGCATGTTTACCGAAACAACCAGACATCAGCTGACAGTGAGATAAAGAGACGGTGGCACATAATTTGGGGAGTTCAGTCAGTCTTCAGATTGGCTGAAAGAACTAATGCTTCACAAACATCTGTGTCGAAGGTTACTGAGCTAATGAGCCCTTTGCAAACAAAAGCTTTTCGCTCCGCCGTCTCATAACTGAAAGCACAGCCTGTCAAACTACTGAGTTAATAGACGTTGAGTGTTGTCAAAGTGTCAGTCGTTCTTCAAATCAAACCAACAATAATAGTTCTTTATTCTGTTTGTGCGCTTAATCCAGAAATATCACACATTTCAAACATAACATAACCAGTGTAGTCAGTCCTTGTTCTTTATCAGTTGATGTCCTTTGATTAGTAGCTGAGGCGGGAAAACACTCCTCTCGGCAACCGTCTTTTGTCCATTTTCTGTTGAAGCAGGGAGCAAGGTCCCAATCATTTGAGCTTGTGTTATGTGAAGTTCATTTGCATATCCCATCTCAGGATGGATGTTTCATTACAGTTTACCTGTCCAGTGATTAAGCATTAATAAACCTGCAATTAAAAAGTTATCAGTCTAAATTCCCTAGATGTGTTTGATGCAGCAGGTACTGACATGTGCGGTCGGGGTTAAAATCTTCTTGCTCTCTCTGTTCTGGTTGTAGAGGTAGTCCAAATGAAGTGAAACCTACGGGGAGTTTTGTCGAGGAATACAAATGTTCTCGCGGCTGCTTTTTAACTTAAACAGCAATCCCACGGATCTTTCAGGGATTTACACGGTGAAATTGTAATAAGATTCAGTCTTGGGCAAAGTCTCTTTTTAGGGGATGGAAGATTCACCACAGCGCACCAGGGGCTTTCTAGCTCAAGATTGTTGTGCATATTTATCTAGATAAGTCAGAGTTGGTGCAGTGCTTATTGTGCTTATTAACAATAACGTTTTTTATGTCTCCCCACCACCTGTTTCATTTCTCAGTCTACATTGTTTCTATAGGGTCCAGTGTGTAGGATTTAGGGGCATCGATTGGCAGAAATGGTATATAATATTAATAAATACATATTAATTAGTGTATATATATCACCTGGATATAGGAATCATTTTGTTTTTGTTACTTGCAAATTTATTTTTTAAATCTACATACAAAGCCGCCCATTTTCCAAAGAGTCTGTCATGTTGTTCTACACTGTAAAAAATAAACTGTTTGCTCTGACTTAAAAAAGTTAGTGTCCAGGCTGCCTTAAGATTTTAAGTTGACTGAATTTGAAAAGACAAGTTGAGGGGGTTTTGTATTTATTTAATTTATCTTTCAAAATTCAATCTTAAGTATTTAAGGCAGCCCAGACACTAACGAGTTAAAACAAATAGTTTATTTTTAAAATGTACAGTAGCTAGGGTACTGACTGAGTTATGGCAGTACTACTGAATACCTTTTCAAGCGCTGCCAAATTTTTGCACCTAAGGTGAGAACGCTGTGAAAAGCACCAAAGCATGGAAACCACCCACAGCATTCTGTGGCTGGCTTCCTGGCCTCAGGGTGCTTTGGGGCTAAGACAATGCAGGTCTGTTTGATCTGTTTTCTTTTCTATTTTATCTAAAGTAAAAGACTAGTGTCACTGCTGAGTCCGATTGTGTTTTGAAATACATACCTATTCCACTTATTTGTCAGTTGTATCTAAATTTTTCCTAAAGATGGTAATTTAAGGTAGTTCTCATCACGCTGATGTATGCTCAAGCGATAGTTTTGCTGATTCGGTTTTAATTATTTATTTAATTCTACAAAAATGAGATTTTCCACCATGATTGACAGCTGTGTCTCCTCCACTGTGGATATTGCTACTGCGCAGACTCACACATATACACACCCAAAAAGAAAAAAACGGAGAATGCTATATTTGTGATTAGAAAACAGCAGAGGAACACAATTGTTGACTGAGCTTGTTTAAAATTTACTTTTTTTTTTTTTTTTAGCCTACAGAGTAAAGTTCCATATAAAGTACTGCTTGATACTTATATCAGATTTGAGGTACCAGCACCATTGGTTCAAATGTGAATGGTACCAAACCCTAATAGCTGTCTAGAGAGGATAAACCAAACATTAGCTCTAAATAGAACCATTTAAATTTGTTTGCATCAGCCACCGCAGTTCTCCTGCACACTTGGCACACAGAAGAAGTTTCAGTTCTGCAAGCTCACCACTAGATGCCACTAAGTCCTGCATACTGGACCTTTAATGCACTTTTAAATGTGTGTTGCACTTATTAATACACCAAGTATTTGGACATACATTGGTGCGTTTTTCTTTCTGTGTTTACACCCTTACAGCAAAGTTGGACTGACACAATATGCTGCGATTTGTAGCATCCTATGAACTTTTATAAAGTTTGTTTGTCAGGGGTATTAATGGATCGTAGTGGAATGTATGCTTTGGGGGTATACTTTTCTTTTCTTACACTTTTCTGTGTATAATAAAATTTCCTAAACTTCATGCTGAGGTACTGGAATGGTAGTAGAGAGAGCAGTGGTAGGAGTCCCTGGAGCTGTGGTTGTTTTTGACTGCTGCTGTGGTGCAGCCTTCGACGTCAGCCTTCAACAGGAAGCAGCGGGGCCTTTCTTTGGCTTTAGCGAGCAGCAGCAGCTCTTTTCCTGGCCTTGACAACTGCTAATGTACTTTGCTTATACAAGGTCACATTGTCCCAGAGTGACAGAACTGGCCTGAGCACAGAGCTCAGTCCAAGCGTCTGCTCTCCTCAGAACATGTTCCAGTGCCTGTCCGCTGTAATCAGTGTTCGAGGCAGGTCGTCCGTTTGTTGCTGGAACTTGTAACACTCAATTTGACCCATCAGCATCGCCATCAGTAACATGGATCTGCGAGTGTGTTTGGCTCGGCTTTTAATGGCATTGGCACAGGGGCCTGTGGAACATCTGGCCTTCCCATGCAGAGGTTGGGACACGTTGATTGTTGATAGGTTTTATAGTTCTGCACACGTACAGCGACTGACCCTGCTCACCATTGCTCAGACTCTCTCTTTCTTGCTCACCAACACACACACACACACACACAAACACACACACACATACACAGTAACCCCCCCCCCCACAGTAAGCCCAGCGAGGGTGGTATGGTTTCTCTCACAGTGGGCTCATCCTGCTGCTCCTGATGTGAACTGATGAGGCCTGTCAGCGCTTAGCGCACCATGCTAATCTCATCACGCTGCTTGTGGATGAGAGTCTTAGCGTCTGTGCTAGCTCAGCCCCTGGCCCTGTCCCTAATTTTATGAACTCACATAGCTATGCATCTCACCTAATGGCATTAGTGTCAAATGGTTTGATAAAGACGGGTAGCCTCCTACTTGATTAGCTCTAACGGTTACTCTACCACACACACACACACACACACACACACCCACACACACACACACACACACAGACTCTACCCCACCCGCTGAGATGTAATGAACATAATGATGCTCGTGTGAAAGGACAGGAAGACTGAAATGACCTGGTGCAGAGGAAGAGAGAAAGAAAGACACCATAAGAGGCAACTGTAGTCAAATGCCACAGTAAAATGCCATATTTTAGTGCTTTGACCTTCATAGTTATTGGCTTTTGAAGCATTCAAATTGTTATTACTATGCTATAACCACATTGTCACTGTCTGTATATTGCTAGTTTACAACATCAAAATTCTATACCTCTACTTTCATCAATCTGAAATATATAGCGCTTTATTGCTTTTCCATTTTGCTTTAATTTTACCAATTCAACTATGCACAGTTATAAAGTTTGTATAAAATGAGTGATTTTTTATCCTAAAACAAGATAAAAACATCTCTGTGCAGAGAGGCCTGTACTCTTATCATCTGCGTTCTTGGATTTTCTGTTGTAGAAGGTTGTTTCTTTGTGACTTTGTCCTTTCCCCAAACTGTAACTGTTTACCTCGTCTTCCTCTGCCAAAAACATAAAATGCATCACTTCTTCAGTTTTTCTTTTTCTTTGAAGTGATCCAGGCAGCAGGTGTGTAAATATCTGTTGATTTAAGTTGGGCAGTCTGTGTTCTTCGGAGCTTTCATACATGTCTGATTTGATTTCTACTTTGATTTACAAACATTATGTTCTTGTGTTATTGTGCCCTTGCTATTTTATGTTGCATCATCCCACATTATCGGTCGTTGTGAAGCTGTGCACAGGTGTATGATTGATTATGAAACACTCACATCTAATTCAGTTTGTATAGAACTACTACTCATGACAGTAAACCAAAAAATCACTACCAAAGATACAGACCTCCGTAAGCTTCGGCTGTGTACCGATGACAAAGCGGCCATTGCAGAATTAAGAGCAGCAACAGGCCAATGGTTGAAAATTCACAAACTTTTTTCATCCAAATCTTTGACAACTCAGTTCATACTGCTACACTGGGTATGATTTGATGATAACTGGCAAAACATGTTTTTTTAGAATAAGAACTTTAATCATGCAACACATGTTGTCTATGTGAAACTAAACAGAAAACGTATATAAAATTAGTTTAAAATGTTGAATCCAAATCCCCTCTGTTTTTTAATTTTATAGGAAGTCCCAGTTGATTCTTTATAAATATGATGCAAAGCACTTTTTTCTCTTTTTTTGTAATGAATATCAGTGTAACTTATCATATACCATCATGATTGTGCCTATTAAGTGCAGTTTGCATTCATGTTGTGCATATGCTATGCATATCTTGCCCTGGGCATTTATAGTAACTCATAAGGTATTTTATGACCTGCTGGTTTTATCATTATTTTGATATGGAAGTTTAGTGATAAAGGACAATATGACTACAAATGTAGGACTCTAGGGTATTTTCTGACAATATTGTGGGTGGTTAAATGTAACTAAAAAGCTACATTTACTTAAGTATTGCACTTAAAGAGGACCTATGATGCTCATTTTCAGGTTGTATTTTGGGTTTTTAGGCGAACATGTTTGATCCTTTGTGTTCAAAAAACACTTAATTTTCGTCCTTTTTGAGCTTTTTAAGCTCCTCTTCAGTAAAAGCCTAGTGTGCTCTGATTGGTCAGTGTTTCCGGGTCTTCTGTATCTTGGCGTCTCTGCACTGTGTCTACACTTTTTAATAAGAAAAAAAAAGGATAATAGCTTCTCCTTAAGTACTGTTGTGCTTAACAAGAGTATTTTGATGTTACGCGACTAAATACTTGTATCACTGCATTTCAGAGAGAAATATTGTAGTTTTTACTCAACTACATTTCACACTTGTACTTTTGAATATAAATATATATGATACACTTAAATAAAATGATGCATTTTTTTTTTAACTCATCTTTACTGAGTATTATACAAAGTATAAAAAACTGGCTTCACACGGGGGAGCTGCAACATTACAGTGCTCTGACATGTATCCAATGGTGAAATCCACCAGCTGGCTTGTGCTGCTCTGTTAGAGTTCATATGTTCTCCTTGTGTCTGTGTGGGTGCTTTTTTTCTTAAACAGTCCAAAAACATGTATATTGTGTATTGGGACTTGCTGTGGAGTGTTGGTCTGCACAAGAGGCAGGAAAGACAAGCTCACTGTAGCTGTGACTCTACTTTATTTTTAACTAGTCTTTTGACCAAATATGCATGTATCCTATTGTGTAGACTAGTTGCTTATTAAAGAATAGCACTGCTAACAAAGCTCTGTTAATTCTATAGCTTCTTCTTAATAAAAGCCTCTCCCACTGGTTCACGAGTGGAAAGCTTTTAACGGGAAGCAGCAGGGAAGCTCAGTCTATGTAAGCAGTAACTTAACTCAGCTTCAATGCGCCTGTGAAACAGTAAGTAAACAATAAAATAAGGCTGATATGTCAATAGTAGGGGTGAGACTATAGTACAAACCACATACATTCACCTCTAAGTTCAAGTCTAAGCAAGTAGCTAAGTGAGGCATTGGAAAGCAGTCACAAGTGTAGAGCCATTCACTTGAGTGCAAGACATAGCTTTGTTTTAGGAAGGAGACTGTCCCAAGGCCAGTCAGTGTATCTTGGTGCATAGTGGGGCTGGATATGCTGGATATGCAAATGTATTTCTGGGTTTTAGGACTCAACACTGGGGTTCTCTGATTGACTGAGTTGGCAGTTTAGCATCAAAAAGCCTCAACCCTTTCAAAGCATTTGAAAATATGGCTTAACTGTAGGGCTGGGTATTGTAAAGAACCTCACAATTCAATTTAATATTGATTCTTTGGTTCACGTTTCGATTTGATTTTGATTCGATTTGATATTGATCCAGTTGCTTCGATATCAATTCAGTAATGTGTGTTAATGTCAGAAATACCCAGATAATTAATTCAAATACCTTCTGATATGTGTTCAGTAGCGTTTGCATTATCTGTATTGATTTAGAACAAACTGACACCAATTCTTTCTTTTTTTTTTTTTTTACCATTACATTATTCTTAATTATATAAAAATAAAAATAAAATAAAATTAAGTACTAAAAAGTAAAGAAAAGGGCACATTCTGCCTGAGCTGAACTTAACAAAAGTAATAAATATTTATGCAGGATTCGGCAAAAAACATATTGCAATGCATTGATGAATCGATTTTTTTACCCAGCCCTACTAAACCGTATCCATATAACTTTAAGGCTTTAAGGCTACTGTCATTGCACTGGTATCAAGATTTTTTCTTTGATTTGTAATAAGTTTTTTTTTTGGGGGGGTGGCACTTTTTGTCTTTATTTGAGACAGGACAGATATATTGTGAAAGGGAGAGAGAGTGGGGATGACATGCAGCAAAGGGCCGAGGCCGGATTCGAACCCGCGGATGCTGCGGCGAGGACACAGCCTCTGCACATGGGGCACCCGCTCTACCAACTGAGCTACTGTGTGCCAAGATTTTTAAATGATGCCTAATGTGTGACCAAGCACAGAAAATGCATGTCTTCATGGCTTGATGTGAGAAAAATATTGTGTACTGGCACCAAGCTTGCAGTGTGTGTGCATTTATTGGTGCTGTGAAAAAAAGAGCTGCTATTAAAATCAATGCTGTGAAGCATGCTTTAATAACACAGGGTGTATGTGCTCACCTGTTAGTGAGCAATTTGGCCCATTTAAGCTAATTAGTTTCTCATAATCAAGGCCGTTATACACAGTAAGACTATTATCCACTTAGCTGCTCTAAGACTGAATAAACTAACAACTATTTGGATGTTTTTGTGTCTGTACAGTCGGTAAAAAAGAGCTCCATTGTTGTTAAATGTTGCAACAAGTGTTTGATTCCTCGTGGTGCAACCTCTTGGCTTAGAGTCAGTCTTTTGTATTGTGGCCAATTCACTGTGTCAGTAGGTGCTGCTTTGATACCGAGCCTGCCTCTCCCAAGGATTGATTTTATGGATCACTAACCATGCTTCAGTTCCAGACATCCAAAGAGTTGCTGGTGTTCATTTTTTCATAAATTGGCAGTATTCTCAGTTTAGCAATCCTGTCGAGAGTCAAATGGTTGGCGGAGGAGGCCATTTTCTTTTTCCATCACATGTGAGCAATTTAAGTCCAGAAGAAGCAGAAATAATGAAAACAACACATTAAAAGTGATCTGAAGATTTGAAGAGTTCTCTTAATCACAGACCCATGTGTAACCCCTATTTACACTTTTGCCTCCCACACACTCATCACACAGCTTGGCTGAGACTAGTAGTCTTCTCCATCTCTCAGTCTTGCAGGATCATTGACTCTCTGCAATTCCACTGTAATGATTGAAGCACTCAGTAGCACACAGAAGCACACCTTTATTTGATTTACCAGAATTATCTTTAGAAAATAAAGGCATGTGAAATCACACATTTATAGGTCTAGTTTGTAGGAGCTGGTGGCATCCAGTGGTGCGGTTGCAGAACTGAGACCTCGGCTTTGGGCCAATCATAGGAAAACCACTGTGACGAACACAAAAACTTGTATCTTATGTCAAACTTATAGGAGAAAGCTATAGCAGCAACAAAAACATTTACCTCGTGCCACTATGTAGGAGACTCACAGTAGTCACCATGAAAACTTGTACCGTGTGCCAAGCATGCAGGAGAACTACGGAGGCTGACATGAAAATGTCTCCCTTACGCTAAGCATGTAGGAAAACTAGGGGTGCTGTCGCAAAAACACAAACAACCTGTTGTAGAACAAAATTGCTGAGTTTGTGGAAGAGGAACAGCTCTGTATATTGATTCAAAAATGGCTCCTCATAGAGCAAAACCCTCCCCAAAAAAATATTTCAGATGAATACAAGCTGGTGGGAACATGGTTCTGAATATTATAATCCATTTCTGCCAGTAGATGCCCCTAAATCCTACACACTGGACCTTTTAAAGCTGATTTGTGTCCACCTCAGCCTGAGAGAGAGTCCAGTAATTACATGAACCCTCCGGTTTGCTTGTGCACACTAAATGCTGTACATTAATCCTGATTAGGGTCTTCATGTACTCTATATAGCCCACATTCTTTTTCTACCCATCTGCCTCTTGCAATAAACGTGGGTGTGAAGCAGTGTTGCAATTAAGAAGACACACACACATAAAATCTCCATTGGTCCACTAGAGTCCATTATTTAGCAGCGATTCCCACCAGATTATCTCCTAGGTTGAGCATATAGGATGTCAGTTTATCGTCCACTTTGATGCCAGCGCTCCAAAGCCAGTGCTTTATCCCGTGTGAGTGTGTGGGGAAGTGTGTGAGTGATTTCCAAGATTGCTGGGTAAGTCCTCGACCTCCCTTTCCCCTGTTATTTGTCTGGCTGCCCTCCTCCCCTTGTTTCTCTCCTCTGTCACTCCCCTGCTCCTTTTCTTTCTGTTACTTTCACCCGAGTCATGATCCCAAGTTCATTCTTGCATTTTACATGACCGTCTAAAAGGCCTCAGTTCACTCAGCTCTTCTTGGTCGGCTCGCCAAGTTAGGCTGTACTTTTGTTTTTTAATTTCTTCTCCTATAACATCTCCGTCGCCCTCACGTAGAGAGACAGAAGGTACACCTCCAGATGGCCTATAAATTCTGAGCCAAGCAGAAAGGAAATGCCTGTACAGTTTGTTCTTTCTGACGGTGGCGTGTCTGTCGAAAAACAAGTTGTTTTCAACTAGGGGGAGTTCAAATTAAGTCTGTCAGTTGATAGACCATTTGAGTACTTGAGCTTTCAACAAGTGTACAATCCTGCCATCCCCTGATACTCTTTGCAGTCATTATCCCCACTTATCTGCATCTACAGATGACGCTTCAAACATAAATTGTGTCGACAACCCAGCGCAACACAGATGCAAACTTCTGCACTGGTTTTGCCTAACTTCAACTCACACATAAGGCTGAGCATAAAACATCAGAATAAATGCGCTAAGGCTGTGGAGTACATATTCACAACTCGCCAGCAGTGCTGCAAACCTGACAAATCTCCCACACAAGGGTTACCTGCCCCATCTCACTTTGCACTTCAAAGATGGCACGTCTGCCTTTTATTTTTTTTTTCCTTTTCTCTTTCCTCCTCGCCTCGCTTTACACGCTTAATTGTGCTGAGAGCTTTGATGGTGGGTGGGAAGAGAGCGAGTGCCGTGTTGAGGAGAAGAGGAATTGAGCATTGACACTAATTAGATGGAGAGCAAGTGGGGAGAAAAAAAAGTCTGCTTCTCAACACTACAGGCAGTATTGTCAAAGTGAATTGTTGGTAGCGAGGATGCAGGTTGGAAAGCTGAAGGCACAAGCACCGGGCGAGTTCAAAGTTGTAGGCCACGTGATGAATGCATCTGGTGGGAATAACGGCTCAGAGGTGATGTAGTACACACAGCGTGGAGAGCATACAGAGGGTGAGAGGTACATGTCTGCTAGCCCCGGGCGCGAGGATGTTGATGAAGTACGAGCAGTTGTTGCCTATCCTCGAGGTGCATGCCTTAAGGCAGCAGAGCATGACGAAGTATTTGTTAAAACAGGTGTGTACCTGATGTTGAAATGAACTGAGGGCCCTTTACTAAACAGCAGGAAAGCATTGTGAGTTAGCCAAAAAGCTATGCAGATATTTTTTTCTTGTCCCTAAGTTAGGATTGTCGATGGGATGCAAGCCAAAACCAGCACAACAATCTTTGAGGTATCAGCCTGTGAGAACAGCAAACTCCAATTTAAAAGTGTTTTCAACCAGTCTAATGGGCAATCCTGCAGAGATGTCAAACTGTTCTAGCCATGAGCACCTTTTTCCCCCATGCAACGCTGTCTGCATGAATTGTGTCTGCTGTGCTGCTTTCTTATTCTGCTTATCATTGTATTGCTTCACTCTTTGAAATACTATGAAGTGCCTCCGGCGTGTATGGCCAGTCTTGACAGAAAACAGAAATCTCTTCGATACCAGTGAGGGCTCCCTTTTTTTCACGGTCTTCAAAGGCAGAGACACAGCAAGACGCCGTCCCCGGTGCTGGGTTGGTTAACAGTAGGGAAGAGAGGGAAATGGAAGTGAGAGGGTGGGAAGAGAAGGAGAGATCGACAAGATGGCCAGCGGTGACAGAAACAGAAGTTGTGTGGGACAGGGAGACGGACAGGGAGAGGAGTGGAGCTGGTAATGACGCAAAAAGAGATTGGACACAAACAGAGATTGGAGTTCTCTGGGAGATGGAGTGAAATAGCAGGCGTTGAAATAGGGGAGGGAGTGGGAGACAAATGAGACACATAGACACAAGATGAGAAAAGAGAGTAGGAAAAATTGTCACAGGCACTGATGGAGTAAAAAGAGATTAGAAGGGGAGAGATTTGAAGATAATATGTGGCAGGGAGAAAGATGGATGCCAGAAATAAGAGGGGGATAGAGTATATAAGACAGTGATGGAGAGTGAAGACATCTTTGGCAGATAACAGTGGGTGCCCTACTTACATCTGACATTTGAGGAAAATAGAGAGGATCCCAAGAACACCAAGTACACAAAGAAGAATATAAAGAAAAGAACATTAAACCAAAAATAGATGGGTTAATTTGTCAAGCCATATATTTTGCATGTCTCAAATCAGTTCTGATAGTCTTTATCGAGCATCTCAGAATAGGAAATCAGTGACACATTTCTGGTCCTACTTTTGGGAGTAAAAGCATTTTATGAACTTAATTTACTCACGACATGGCTCCTATCTCGGGCAATATTTAGCAGTGCTTTTTATGGAGTCACCAGGAGATGGTGGTCAGGCAGTGACGTTCAGTAGGAGGAAAAATGTCCTTCAATGCCAGAGAGCTCACTGAAAAACACTACCCAGCCAACATTTGTATGTGGGGCCCATGTGGGTAGTAAATGGGCCTAAAAATGGGTCAAATATGGGATTGTCAACGGGTTCCATAATGATCCAGTACTAATTGCTCACATGTGTGGTTTTACCCAAGTGGGCCTCACATGGGTTATGCTAGGGCTACCTGGATACCAAGTGGGTATGAGCCCAAAATGGGCTTATTATCTGGGCCCATTTGAGTAAACTCTCTCATGTGGGCAAAACCCGTGGACAGTCCCATTTTTTGGCCCATTTACTACCCACTTGGACCCCACTTAGAAATGTTGGCATGAATCTCGCACTTTTAGCTAGGGATATCAATGGTATACCATTGCTGCTAACATAGTTGACAATACTAAAGGGGTTTTTCGGCTCAAAAACAAACAAAAAAAGCTGCTTACTCACTGGGGCTACATGAAGGGGAATCTGAGGGTAACTACCAAGTTTCAGCAGCAATGCCATCCTGCCACAATAGACAGTGTTGAATAGGGTAATTGCCAAATGAGCAACGCCAATAGCTAACTCACACCTGGACCAGTACACAATAGCCAAGGCTAACATTAGCTAACCAGCTGATACCAGTTTGCCAGCAGTGTTGCCACTATGTTTCCACATGTTAACTTGGCTGCCTGGCTGTCTATCAGCAAAGCCAATAGTAAATTAAATAAAAGGCAAGACATTTACATTACTAAACATTAAAATTTCACCACCTCTAAATGGATTGCAATTTGAAATGTGACGCCAAAGCTCACTGACTTTGTGGAACACCAGACTAAAATTAAAAGCCTCTTCATTCAGATTTGTTAATGAACAGCAATATACTTTAAGGTGACAAGAATGAAGTACCTTCCCCTTAAAAATCACAGTTTAATGATAAAATTGACTTAATATTCCACTTAAATCACTCCATTTCATGCTTGGAGCACTGAATGTTTTTGCCTACTTTGTATTGTTTATTTATATGAGACCTTTTAAATGCTACAACTTAATAACAGATCCGAGCAATAAACTTTTAAGTAGGGCTGGCAAATATCTAGATTTTGATTATTGTATAATTGTATGTGTTAAATCTACCCGGTTTTAATTTTCTGAACTTACCAGACTGTTCTAACTGTTTAATCATTTGCCTTTACCCACTTTTTCCATTATATCCACATTACTGGTGATTATTTATGGTTGTGTAGTAGTATTTAAAGAGGTAGGTGTAAACCTAGGTGGATGGGTAGGTTACTGAGGAGGGGGTGGGTATACTTACCTCCATGTTCCGATAGCTTTTTGACTGATAGGTGGGTAAACTGTAAACAGACAGAAAAATAGTTGGGAATACAACATATACCTGTGTATACCCTCCACTAGACCATTGAATATTTATTAAAAGTGCCATTGTGTAAATATTTTTGTGAAAGCACCAGTAGTCAGCCATACAGTATTATCACAATTTCTGGGTATTTGGTCCAAAATATTGTGATGTTTGATATTCTCCATATCGCACTGCCCTGCTTATAAGAACAGACTTTGAACTGCTCTTTGAGAATTTTAGGAGCCACAACCTCAAAGGCGCAGTCTCTGGTAATTTTAAGCACAGACTGGGGAACTACCAAGAGGACCTGATCAGAAGACATCTGTGATCACACAGATTTTAAATAGGATTCTGAATTTGAGGGGAAGCCAGTATAAATATGTTAAGATTGGTTTCATGTGAGACCTTTAGAAGACCTAGTAAGAAGTGTTTGCAGCGGCATTATGGACCACTTGAAAGTAATTGTTTATGCTTACAACCAAGAGAAAAGACATTTATGATCTACAGACGATAAAATGTGTAAATGATCATCTCCATCTCATCATCCCAAGCAGATATGAGCAGAGAGCAGAGCATGCGGAGCACATACTATATGTAAATAAGTTATACATTTTGTCACTCCAACCCTGTCTGTTTAACTCCACTACTGAGTCACAGCACACAGAATCAATGCACAGCTGGATCTTGCAGGCTGACATAGCCTGGTGTCCCTCCAGCAAAAGGGCACTGACTCACAGCCATCTTCAGGATTTTATTCGAGCCAAACGGCAGCTGATTTCACGGATTAGACCCTCCTTTCCATTTGAAGTGATGTCATTCTGACTGGTGTTGTGATTGATTAGAAAACTTTATACTCTTGATCTTGGATTGTTTATTTAAGTTTACCATGAAGCAATCTTCCATTTTAAAGTTTCATTTGGTGGCAAAGTTGTGTTGATGGGAGATGAAGGTTGTAAACCACTCACCTCAGCAAATGACCAAGTAATCAGTGAGCCACTTTTATTGATCAGCAACCCTATCAGCCTCCTGCAAAAACATTATGACCATTTTACACAATGAGGTATCTCACAGGAACACTGTAAGCGATCAGGAAAATGTGAAGTTGCTGAAGTCACTGAACAATCTGAGGCCATGTGAGGTAGTGTGGGTTTGTCAATTTTTAGCTGCAGCCAGAAGCTACTAAAAATCAATCTGTCAGTGAGGTAGTTGCGGTTGGTTCCATCAACTTCAAAAAGGTGCTCTGCAGGTGATATTGCAGAACAGCAATGAAGTTGGTATCAGCCTGATTACTGCAACACCTTTTAGTTAAGCTGGTGAGGCAAAAGTCTTCTTTGCCAGAAGTCTCAGTTCCTAATCCTTGGCAGTTCCATTCAAATATGTGATGCATATTTTTCCATATGTATTATCTGCTCCAATGCTGCTGCAGTATAATTATGAGTTTTGTTTGTGCCATCATATGACCATGTTTAATGATGATAAGGCTGGCAATATTCTATTTTTTTCTTACTGATGACATAATGTTATAGTCTATCTATTAATTCTTAAACTTTAATACAAAAACTACACTACCATGTCTCTTCTTTAAAATAGGCCACAGACACATGGCCACATCTCCTAAGAACAGTTACTATCTGTTTCTTGAACTGTGAGGACAAACTTTCTCTTACCATGGCCAAGTAGTTTTAGTTACCCAAACTTGGAAATTTCTGCTGTTGGGCCTTACAAATAGAAAAGCAACCCACTCATTTAGGTTGCCATGAAAGTAAAACAACATGGTCAGTGTTTGTGGATGCAGTCACATTGCCACCGATTGTTCAATATGCTGCTTGATGATAACAACAATGCAGGACCTCTGTAATATACAGCATAGAGCACATCAGTATTGTAGTCAAGGCCACCTTAATGAAGATCGAGTTTTGTATATAGACCATGACAAGACCAAGACATTGAGGAGTTAAGAACAAGCCAAGACGAAGACGAAAGCAGGGCCAGACCAAGTCAAGACAATAGAATGCATAACTAATGGACGTAGCTACCGTGATGTTCCCCATTGATTTGTGGACTGCAGTTCTGAAGCCTCAATTCGACATTTTAGCTGTCGCCAACTTGGTGTTCTGGAGCCAGAAGTGACCATATTTGGATGAGAGGTAGGAGCTGTGGAGGAGCAAGGGATGGACTATGGACTGTAAGCGAGGCCTTACAGATAGCCTGTCACTCAATTAGTCTGGCCCATAAATATTTGTTACTTTGGGTCTTCATAACATGGACATGGATGAGTTATAAAGATATTTAATCCCTGTGACTATTTTATTGCAGTAAAAGCTGGACATTTCAACCTTTTTTTTCTTACTCTATCTTTGCCCAAATTGGCCAATCCATGAACTGCAGTTTATGGCGCTAAAGTATTAGCTTAAATTTTCAGCCTTGGAGGTCAAGATGGGACCAGTGTGAGTCCCACACTGTAAAGAATTTAATTTGGAACATGCAAACTGTAGGCACTGCTCTGATTGACATGAAAGATTCATATTTTCATAAAAACACCCAAATCAACTTAATCATCATTATTCAACACTCCTTATTCTGCACAGACTATTAAGTAATATCCTGGCAGTTGTGGTCTTGAAATAAAATCCGAAGTCATCTTTGGCTGAGACGAAGACAAGACTGAACAAAATGTGTCCTAGACAAGACCTTTATAAAGTGATCATGAGACTAATCTTGAGACCAAAACAAATGTCAAATAGTGCAATACTGCATCATATATGTTCATAAACAATCTGCATAAATCCATATTGACTACGGACAAAGGACTGGTTATAGTTATTTTTTTAAATTTCATGCTGATCTAAACCTTGGCTTCCAAATGAGATAAAACAGCTGTGTAACAGATCTGCCTTAAGACCTCTTGGATCAATCAAGCATGTAGTTAGACACCCTCGATCGGGCAACTGATCACATAGTTGCTGACAAGAGTTCTCTTAGGGTAATAGTGGAGCAGCCAAGCCCCTATTAGTGTCCATCAACTGCTGTGCTAAATGCCAGACTGACAGTGTAACTGTTTGGAAATACCACAGATTTGGATGCCAAACGGAGAGGATAGATCTATGCCCTGCTAGCTGCGTCTCTGCTGCCAGTCTATGTCTGAAGCCAAGCTGAGCTGTTGCCCCAAGCCAAAGGTGTTATAGCGCCTGCAATCAAGAGTACAGTATCACTTCAAAATGGCAGGCAGAAGAGACGATCTGATGAAAAAAAAATTAGCTAAATTGCAGTTTTCCTCAGTGGAAGTAGTAGTACCTCCAATCTAAATGCATACCTTTGTCCAATGCTGAAAATGAGTTTTTGCAAGTTATTCTCACTTCCAATTTGTTAAATGGCAACACTCAGTCAGCAGCCTTATACATAAAATGTAAAAAGTAAAATGTTAGATACTCTAGAGGCTCCTCACGTGTCACTTTGGACTGGTGTTAGTTTCTGTTAATTACATGCACATTGTCTCACCTGCCACTACAATCAGATTTTCTTTTCTTGGAACTGGACCATTCATTAGGAGCACTCGTCTATGATATATAATGTTTTGTCATTTATAGCACCACACTGTCAAGGCTCAGAGCAAACTAGGGGCGAGACACAGAACAGCAAAACATCAGGCACATTGACAGTGAAACTTAACTGTTCATTATGCTGGGTCAAAAGTTTACGTTCACTCACAAACAGCTACTTCTCTCATCCATCAATCTTATCTGATTAGCTGTGAATTTATCAACAAATCAATTAGTCAAAAACTGCTGTTGAAGAAACAAAAAATGAACTTTTGTAGAGCTCTGCCTGCGCTGTATACATGACCTGGAAAAAGGTCAGAATTTAGAGAGGGGACACAGAATGGTAGTTTCCACTTACCAGTACATACAGTCTCATTTCTCAGACTTTATTGCCTTTTAAAATATGGCCATTGCACAGACTCAAATTATGATGTGGCCCAAATTATCTCTTAAAGAAGCTAAAGGATGCATCAGGATCTGACGCAACAGGTATTTGAAAAGAAGTGGTTCGAAGGGATTGGCTTTTAATATCCATGGTACTTGAACTACAGCTACTTCTTGGGGTCCTGATGGGTACACAGTGTTGGGCTAGAGCAATAACTGACCAAAAACCTCAGTTTTAATTCCTCAAAACCAAGTGAAGCCATAAAAACTTCCCACCCTTAGTCACTGTGGTGGAATTAATTGATTATATTACCGACAAATGTTGCGCCAGCTGGCAAAAAAGACGTAAAAGCTGTGAGATGCAACAAGACAAGACCTTGTATATGTAGAAAACAGAAGAAACAGAGAATCCTATTTGAACAGATCTCTCATGTCGGAAAGCTGCATTTGTCTTCGACAGGTTATGAACAGACATTGAAAACCACTCCTGCTCTGACTGTTGCTGGGCTTGGGTAATCCATATAAATTAACATCTTTCTCTATTTGTACAAAATCACTCGGTAGAGGAATTGTTCTGCATGACTGGCAAACACAGCAACAGAACAAAAAGTGGCTCACCAATCAAATGCAGCACTTTAACCTCTGGGGAAAATAATACTTTGCATTTCCTGATATTTATAAACAGCTTTATGTTTTTTTCAGTATTTGTACTGGTAAATTACTTTAGCCCAGGCTGTTTTGCATAGGGACTTGGAGTGTAGAGAACATTTATGGAATAGAAATCACAATGAGATTCCACCACAGCAAAGATTTAGGACATTATCAGTGGAGAGCTTGTCCAGCTTCTTCACTCCATCTGACCTTTGCCCTTCAGTACACTCTGGGCTCTATGGATGCCCTGGATTGTTATTGCTGGTTGCAACCCAGCAGTATCCACGTCAGTGGAAGTAGGCTTGGTTGCCATGGCAATTACAGTTTCTCTTTCCCACAAACAGAAATGGACCAACGGCAGCAAAGATGCAGAGAGGAGAGAGGGAGAGGGATGAGTGGCTCTCAGAGGAGCACATTAAAACAGAGAGCAACACAGATGGATTTAGGCCTCCAGGGTTAGGCTTGGCTCACTGCTAGTGTATAAAGAAATATATAGCCTCCTGTAAAGACAGAATATATTACAAAACAGGCCAGTGCCTTGTTTATGAGCCATGTTGATGAACTCTTTGTAGCTCTGGGCCATGCTTCTCCTCCCTTGTCCTATATCAGAGACACATGCCATATTCAGTACAGGTTGCATATTTACACATCTATTTTAATTAATGATGTTTAAACAGAGGGGGTTAAAAAATGTATTTTTACAAACCAAATCAACATGATGTGGTGCTAACAACTGTGTTTTATGAAATAAATTAACTTGTTTATTTTTGTCTTCATTTTTAGCTGTAACTATAATGTTTAAGAATAAATAGTTAAACACGGTGGTAAGACCTATCTGACAGTTCTGTAGTGTTTATTTTGTGTACTGTGTTGCTTTGACAGAGTCTTTGATAAACCAAATCTACCAGTATGTAAGCTGAGCCTGTACTGATGTGGAAAGTGTTGTAGCAAAACTTAGCTAAAGAGATCTACCCAAAATCCTATTAATATCAGTTTAAGTGTATGCTATATTTGAAATCGCATGCCCCAGGACTGAGTCATAGAACCCAGAGATTAGCTAGTATATCCGCACTCATGTTTCCCCAGTCTCAAAGTCAATGGATTCTTTGATTGTTTTTTTGGTTAGGTGCCTGATATAAGGCCTGTGGTTAATTCAAACTTCAGAGACATTTAGGTTGTGTCAGTTATTATCTCAATTGTGAACTTTTAAGCTTGTCTGTGTCTTAAAAAAGGTGTTTTTTTCATCATGCCAAGTTGTGCTGAACATTGCTTGCTCAAGTATTGGGTTAATTTCAGTTAACAGCCTCTCAACTTTCATAAAAGCTGTATACAGTTGTTTTTTTTTGTGTGTGCAAGCTGCAGCTACTCAGACACACTAAATGCAGCAGTGGCTGGCCTGGACAAGAAAAAGGGAGGGGATCGATACTCCACCAGTATACCCATCACCGCTACAGTCAAGCTGTAATCATTGTTCACTCTGGCATATCATGTGGAACCTGTTTGGGTCTGTAATTGGGCCGCCTTGTGCTACAAGGCTTGATGACAAAACTGATAGATTTTTTTCTATTTCTGCTTGCCCTTACCCCTTCCTTTTGATTTCATATCTGCTCGTTTCTGTGATCTATTAACGCAAAAGCCCACTCACTAAAGACCCTGTCCTCTCCAGCACAGCCACAAGGTATGTTCGAATTTGGCTTCACTTGAAAGAAATGGCAGATTTTGTGTGCCTGTGTATTTCTGACTCCATATATCTCTTGGACCAAATTGTTTGGAAGGATGTTGCAGCTTTTGACTTGTCCTATTCTTCAACAATGTTCCATTATAGTCAACATATATGCCACAGTCATTAGTTAAGGAAATCCATGGTGGGTTTCTTATTCTGCAAGCTGTGGGAGACTTTGCTGGGTGCAGCCACAAGTAATTAAAAGAAGCGCCTGTTTGGCGGGATAGCTAATTAAATTAGCTTTTGCTGTGTGTGCGAGTGTGTGTGTGTGTGTGTGTGTGTGTGTGTGTGTGTGTGTGTGTGTGTGTGTGTGTGAGGGTGCTTTGAGCTTCTTGCATGCGCAAATGGGCGGGTGAGCGTTTTGAAGTGAACACATTTGTGTGTGTATTTTATTTTTATTGAAAGCTGTCTCTGAATTGGCATGATCATGGATGTGTTTACCTGTACGTATTTGTTGGACAATACAGTCACAGTATGCCCAAAAGATTTCACCGCACCAGTCTGTGTGTGCAGCCACAAGCACTGCTAAATGACCTCCCAAACAATCTGCCACTCACTTAGGAGCTGAGGACGTGAGCTGTGTGTTTCCGGTTTACTCCCCCAGTAGGTCTGATTGCATGTGTGTGTAAATCAGGTGTTTAGAAGAACAGGGTGTTTTATGGTAATGCACGTCTTTTCATGCATAGCACACACCCACGTGCCTCTCTCAGCACCACCCCATGTGTTTATATGTGGCGGCAAATTTGTCACCCGTAGTGATGGCTGCCATCTGATAACAAACAGAGGGACTTGTTGAGCATGACTGAGCGCTCTTGCACTTTGGTTTTGCTCTGTGAAGAAGAATGGCTTTAAATTACTGCAGTCCCCTCACTTTTTTCCTCGGCACCAGCAGGTGCCTGCAGGAGTGCGTGTGGCATTGGCAGTATGACACCCCCTGGAATTGGTGTTGGCGGGATTTCTTCAAACTGCTAGGTGTGTAGGGAAAGCATTGATACCATTACAAGCACGGGTGCCAGGAAACCACATTTTTTACCTGAATACCAGGCTCATATAAAGTAAGACTCTGTGACGTAGACCTCTATTACATCACCATCAGCACAAATAACTCTTTTTGAACACTGATACAGTAGTAACTGGGCTGGACGAGATGAAATCACTTCTTTCATAATAGAGATTTGTAAGCTGATTCATTAAAACAGAAGAAGAAAATGTTGTCTAGGCCGTTCTTACTCTGAAGTCGTCAAATATTTGCACTTCGTCAGTGATTTTGGCATAGAATAGCAACGCCAGGAGCAGTATGATATGCTGCCGGATGGCGTCAGTTTGTAAAGCGCCTGGAGGGAACCTTTTGCTGTGATGTGATATGCCACAAGTTGTCCAGACGGCACCTGGCGCAGCAGTATGATACGCAGACAGGCAGTGTCAGTTGTTGATGCGGACAGACAGAAGCTTTTGCAGCAGTATGTTACGTCACCAGACGGCATCAGTAAGAAACAATACAGATAACAACATAATATAATGAGTTGAAAGTCCCTGCTGGTTGGGCACTAGGGGTGGATGAGTCCAACATACCCTGGAGCATGGTGTTTGCCTTCCATATGAATGTAGAGCCAAAGCGTGGTTCTTTTTTTCCCTTATATCCTTTACGGTTGCCACCAATGTTCGAGCTCATAGCATTGCATTTATTGCATATTAGTGTCATTCAAATGTTCTTCAAGCTCTCTTAGCTCTTTCAGTCTAAAACATACATAAATCTGTGTCAAATGCCACTATCATATAAACACAAGCAGGGTATCCATCACAAATGGACCTCTCTGCTGTTTTAGCCCAAATTGGCTACCTGGCCTCCAGCATTAACTACTCACGTTGGGCTGCTTTAGGTGTGTGCTTTGTGCTAATGTTAGCCACTAGTAGCTGCTGAACAAAAATCACTTGCTGCTTTCTCATTCTTTGTCTCGGGGTGTGTATGTTTCTAGCTGCTAATGAGAGTCTGTTGCTTTGCAGTGGCTCGTTCTTCGTTTTTATAGAGCTGGGGAGGAATAATGTCAATGATTGCTCCAGTGCATCGTGGAGCAGGCGTTTAGGCCTGCCCAAAAAATCCTGGACACAGAAATGGTGAAAAGCTGTTTAACAGTCAAAATCCACAATTCAGTATTTACTACAGTTCCCAGTCTTTTCACATGTTTTAAACCAGTATTTTATAACATTTATAATGTACTTTGAAAGAAACCATTGATTTTTTTTTTACCCAGAATTAAAGGATGAAAATATTGGTAACACTGGCAAAAGCTACTAAACCATAATGTGTTCACTGCGTGGGTGGGGGGTGGGGGGTACTTTTAGTAACACAATTAGTTTCTCAGAAGACATTGTGTGGGGAAAAAATGCTTTTGTTTTCCTGTTAAATAGATTATTATCTCAGAAAAAACAAGACCATAATTTTCCCCTTCAAAATCTTTCTCAGAATTCTGAGATAATAATAGCATTTATTCCGGAAAATAGAGATTTTTCTTCCTGAGTTAATGTATCAAATTTATGTAAAAAACAAGGTAATTGATAAAATTGTGCCTACTGTTGGCCATGTAGTTTCACTTCATTCAGTTAAAATGCTTGGCTATATTTTGAGCATTCATGCCTGAGGTCATCATGTTTTCATGTACTAATCTGAACAAGTCTGTAATGGGGCATGACAGAAACTATAAACCTTTGGTGAAAATCCAGCAGTTGGCATAACATTTCAGTTGCACTGCACTGGCAGAGGTATGCACTCCAATGAATGCCAACTAGTTACGACTTTAATCTACAAATTAAATATTACTGTGGCATCACAACTACAAAAAAAGGAATTGTGAGGATGTGTTACAGAGGGCCTGTTCGTGGATTTATCATTTGCTCACTCCCACTCTCCTGGCACCAGTTTTTTAGGAGACACAAGATGTAAGAATTTCTTGTCACGCTTTCAGCTGTTTTACTGTGAAATTTTGCACTCGCGGTCCACAGTCACAGACCAGGCTTCTGCTCTTTAATGTTTTGCCTCCACTCTTTTAACTTTCACAGTCTACATATGGAACAAGAATTGCTGATTAGTGCTCATGACTTGTAAGCACTTCTGAAGTATTCTGTTTGCACTTTTGTGCTTTCTTGTTTCTGAGGCCAGTCGTTGGCCGCACGCGCAGAGTAAAGAGGCCTCTGACCAACACTTGCCTAGCATGTACCAGCATGTAACAACTGCAACCTCTGGTGGTTTCACCAGAGTCTGTTTTTGTGGAACTTGAAGTTAATGTTGTGGCTCAGGAGCAATAATGAGGCCTGAGCAACAGAGCAAGAGAGTAGTCAGAATGTCAATGATAAGGCAAATGCTGCTTCCAAACTATAATTGGTTGGCACAGAATGTAACCGCCTGACTTTCATCATTTCAGTTTGAACTGATAATGCCGTTCACAGACAAATCATTTTGTTTGTATGAATGTTTTTTTGTCCTTTCGCTCCATAATGTGTAATTTAACAAGAACAACAAGGCAGGGAAAGAAAGTGTAGCTTCATTCTTTAATGAGTACCCAGTCTGTTCTTGTAAAAAACAGCAAAACACCTACAAAATTGAGCATTTAGCCACAGAAAACATGACATACGGATGTGTGAAAGAAATGCTCACATCTCCATGTTGTTTTTCTCCATATTAGGGCTGAACCTAACGATTATTTTTTTATCATTTAATCTATCGATTATTTTTTAAATTGATTTACCTACTTTTTTTTTTTTATTACTCAATAAATATAACAACAAATTTACTGAAAATAACATATTAAAACTTGCCATACACTGCAGGCCATTATTCACCAACAAAAAATGGCCCAGTCTTAACTAGTAATCTGTGTTTTAGAGTCTGATATAAAGTCTCTCCAAATAAAATTAATGCAAGACCTTGTTCCACTCAAGTAAAAGGAATGTAGTTCAATCTTCGTTTAGCAATCCAACAGCAAAATAAGTATAACAGTGTAAAATTCAAGTCACTTTCAGGTGGAGTAACAAATCAGTTACTCTTTGTTACAGTAACAAACCTCAAATCTAGCAGTTCAACAAAACATCTTACAGTAAAATTAGTGCAATTTGAATAACACTATAAGTTTTCTCTAACAGAAATAATTATAACTAGTTCATTCTTTCTGCATCAAAATAGTCAAGTCAAGTTTATTTATAAAGTCCATTATCACAAAACATGGTTTGCCTGAGAGGGCTTTACAGCATACGACATCCCTCTGTCGTTAGACCTTCACATAACCCAATGAAAAACTCCCGAAAAAGAACCCCTGTAACGGGGGGGGGAAAAAAAAGGAAGAAACCTCAGGAAGAGCGGTAGAGGATGATGAGGGATCCCTCTTCCAGGACGGACAGACGTGTAATAGATGTCATAAATTACAAATGAAATACAATCATGACAAAAAGGAAAGAGAAAGAGAGAGGGGAGGAGAGGGGGAGAGAGGGGGAGAGAGGCACAGCAATAATAGAAACAGATGCATGTCATATTACAATAACGATAGGTGTGAAATTATTAATTGCTCTATGATGATGTTGAGGGTGATGATAGGAGTCTCATGCATATGTTGATAGGGAGGTGTCCAAAGGCATTAACACTGCATCGGCGCAACCAGGACCAGACCACGATCAGGGTGAGCGGGGGGTGCAGTATCAGTACAGCCACAGCACGAGCACAACCAAAGGAAGGATCACAGCATCAGCACAGCTATCACCACGGTCAGGCACAGTCAAGGTTACGGCTAGGATCCGGGAAAACTAGGAAAAAAGGGAGCAGGAATGCTCCTGAGAGGCAACGGGATTAGCGCAATGCAGTTCAAGGCTCTGTTATCGCGAGCCCCAGGTAGTGACAGTACCACATGGCTATCACAGATGTAAGGCTAAACTAAACTACTGAGGCTAAGCTAAGCTTGCAAACGGCAATGCAGTTAACAAACATGCATGATTTTCCGATGGTGGCATTGAGAGAAGGAAAAGAAGCTCAGCGTATCAGGGGAAGTCCCCCGGCAGGTTAAACCTATGTCAGCCTAACCATGGGCTGGTCCAGGCAACCTGAGCCAGCCCTAATTATAAGCTTTATCAAAGAGGAAGGTCTTAAGTCTACCCTTAAAAGTTGAAACGGTGTCTGCCTCCCTGACCGAAAGTCCAGCCTTAACTGGGCCTTAAGGCATATTGCTACTGTATTTTCATATTTATAAGCACATATTCCACTCATTTATAAAGTTGTGCAAGCTCTTCCACAGCTGAGAACCCCATCCTGTAAATGTTTCAAAATAAAATGCATTGTATCAGCAGCTGATGGCATTCTGTCCACAGAGACACAGTCAGATAGCTTTTGTTTTGAAAGGAAAGCAAGGAAGTTGAGGTAAACCAAACATCTTTGTATTTCCTCATCTCTGTGACAAAGGGAGACTTTAAACTGCAGTGGTACAGAGTCAACAAACGGCGAGCTATCATTTCTCTAGATGTGCTGCAGACGCACCTGACAAGCGCTGCCCGGGCGAGCAATGTGCACGTCTAACTTGATAACATGAGCGGCGAAAGAGAAAACAGCTCGCCCGGCGCTGCTCATGCTCTCATTACACGCGCTGTGTAAAACAGTCCAACGCGTCGACGCACATTATGTGAATCGACGTATTCACGTAATCGATTACATCGATGCGTCGCCCCAGCCCTTCTCCACATAGTATCAATCAGACAAGGCAAACTTCTGTAGAAAATTAAAGGTATGGCTAAATTTTGTGCCTCTTTTTTTTTTTTTTTTTTTTTTTGCTGTTGAAAAATTTCAGTTTTGTGGCATCACTAAACCCCACAAAAGTCATCTATTAGGAGGGTTACTTTTGAACTATAATCATCTACACATTACTTAATGCATGCCCTTAAATTTAATTTGCATTATATTCCATAAGATTACTCAAACTATTTTAAATACCTTGGATGACTTTTGGAAAACTTCAAAATCGTCTTGCTGAGCTCATTTGTCTGGGTGTCAATTTCCATGCCAAAAACACAGGACAGTGCCCTGCCATTATCGTATGTCAGGTTGCACTGCACACACATTATTTTTCAAATTTGTTATTTTAAATTTTTTTGGTAAATGTGGGCCCTTCTTTTGGGCATGCCTCTCTACACCACCTTGCCAAGGTGTTTTGTGCACAATGTATCCATGAAAATGTACAGAGCTTAACATAAACATACAAGAGGTCATGTGTCACATGCTTCTTATTTTTTAAAGTATTTAATCAAATAATATGCTAAACTTTTAGGGTCTCATACATAATTATTTCAAGCTTCTGTTTCTTCTTCTTTTTTTATCTCATCACACTCCATATCTCCACCCAGGCATGCAGGTAGCAGACACACACTCTATCATTTGAACAGATACCATACAGCCTGCTGCAATGCAAGCGCTCAGATACTCTACCTGGTTGGCCCCGTGTGTGGTTCTTGGCTGCGGCCCTGGCGTAGAGCTTCCAGGCCTCTTGTTGAGAGCAGCTTAGGGAGTTCTCCCTGCAAGCAGGCCAGGCAGGAGGTGTTGGCAAGGGAAGGAAGTGTTGACTTTCCCCAGTGGATTGTGATCCATCAACTCCCCTTACATAGCTGAGAGGCTGCTAGCTGCCTGGCTGGCTGGCCTTCAGTCTATTGCCAGTCCCTTGCCAGCCATCCCAGACCATAATAACACATACGCATAAACCAACACCAAGGAACAAAACCGCCTTCAGGTGGAACAGTGGTGCTCTCATGCACTCGCGCTCATGCAAACACATTAATTCTAATCTGGGTAAATTAATTAAACATGCACACAAAATGCAGACTGCACGCTCTTTTTTTTCCACATTTGCACATACACATGCACATTAGGGATTTTTTCCCATTTCTACGGAAACAGAAAGAGGGATAAGAAAGACAAAGGCGGAAGAAAAATGGCAAAAGTCCTTAATGGAGTTATTACATTCATCTCCCTCTAATGTTCCATAATCAGATAATATCCTAGCCCTAAGGAATTCACTCCAGGAGATACTATCGGCGTTCACTTGGGGAGTAATCAACAAGCTATCTTATCTACCTTCCCGCAGACTTCATGATTACTAGTTTTGCTGGGTGGATATCTGTTGCCGAAAGGGTTTTTTTTTTCATAAGCACTTGGGTGCTTTTTCCGCTCAGAGGATCTACTAATTTATGTATTCATTCCTTTTTGTCTCGACTACAAAGGCATTACGTGTCCCAGTTCTTTATATATTTCCCTCAGCTGTTGGATCTTGAGCCTGCTTGCCAGGCAAGATCGTGTAACTCGTGCAAACCGATCCCGCCCATACCCTCATATGCCTCTGAAGTTTCCCTTTCTCTTTTGTCAGTGTCCAGTCAGTATGGGAACCTTTTAGTACATTCCTTTTAATGAGTTTTTTTGGCCACACTATTTGAGCACGCTCTCAGACTTTGTTCTGAGTCATTTTCTGAGCGAGCGAGGGGTTATTCTGTGCGCTTTGATGACCTTCCTGCTGAAATGAAATGTTTACTGTTTGACTTTCTCTCAGAACACACTGCACTGAAATTCTCTGACACAAACATGAGTGCATGGTAGACCCAACAAGTAGCAATAATCTTGCAGGACCTTTGACTGTGAAAAGGTGGCCTCTGGCAGCTCTAAAATACCAACTTCACCCTATCAAAACAATGCAGTGGTGTGACAAAGAAAGCTCTCTGACAAGGCTGTTTGATGCCTGGAAATGTTACCAGTGTTTATGGACTGAGGTTATCCATATTCAGGGAGCGGCTGGTGCTAAGCCGTGATTGGCTTGCCAAATAAACTGCTCAAATTAAGCTTGGAGATATGTAATGGGGATATAAGTTTGTTGTGATTTAGAAGTAGAAAATCTAAATTATTTTGGTTGAGTTTGTTGTGTTTTAAAAAATCTTATGTACTCTTTGCTACGTGAGAGTAGATTATTGGTGGCAATCATTGCCCTAACTGCTATTGAAGATTTTTTCTGAATAATCAGCAATAATAGACTACTGACACGGAGCACTCAGTGTTAATACTCAAGACATTAACAGAATTTTATTTGTCCAACAAAATCCCTTCGGCTGCAACAATTGGTTTTTTTTCAGTGTCTTTGTACCCCTTCCTTCTAGATCAATTCCTCTGAAGTTCAGTTCCTCACCTTTGAACAGACCTTCAAAGCCCTGTTTGGGAGTTCAGTCTAGGTCTTAAGGTTTACGTTAGAATTAGTTTAAGGCTTCAAGGTAAGGGATGATATTGAAAGGCCTACCTGGGTAGAAGTGGAGGACCTAACTGGTTAGTGTCAGGACGAGAACCAACTCCTGATTGTCAGCAAGACTGAAGAGATACTGGTGGACTTTGGAAAGAAACAGGAAAGGAACTGCGTTTGCCTTAGTATCAATGGATAAGTACTCTGACTTGGGTGCTGCATACTGACTCAGTGGTGAAAAAGGCAAAGCAAAGACTGTTTTATCTTAGATCCTTGAGGTAATTCAAGGTATCCCCTCAAATACTGAGGCATTTCTACTCCTGCACCACTAAGACAACCTGACAGAGAACATCACTGCCTGGTATGGAAACCACATAGTACTGCAAGGCCCTGTAAACTGTGATTCACTCAGCTGCATATACTATAGGCACTGCTTTACCCTTCCTAAAGTATGATTATACCAAATGCTGAAAAATAAGGCCAGAGGAATTATTAATGATCCCAGTCACCTGAATGATGGCATTTTCTCCCTGCTGAGGTCAGGAAGAGGATACAAGATACACCAGGCCAAGACTGAGAGGCTCAGGAAGAGCATTTATCTCTGGGCCACAAGGATGCTTACCCACTCCAATCATGCATATCCATCTCTTAAAGTTTTATAATGCACAGATAGAAAGAACCGGTGGAATTGCATATCACCAGAAATGTGCCTTATGATAACATGTGACAGAAAAAACTGATTGAAATTTTATTGAAATTGGGTAAGAGCTGGGGTTAGGCTTGGTGTGATAGTTAAATTGAAGTTAGTGGACTAGGAAATGCATAATAGCAGTTAATGCTGGACATAGCACTTTTGTATTTACAGTTTGTGGAGTTTTGAGTCGATAGTCGACAAGTGGATACAATTAGAGCTGATCAGATCACTGGATATAAGAACCAGCTGTTTGTAAGTGAAAGCAAACTTTTAGACCCAGTGCAATGGATGGTTTAGATTCACTTTCACTGCACCTGGCTTTCTGCTGCGCGTCTGTGACCAGAGTACGCTCTGCACTGCAAGAGTAACTCTGGTCACTGATGATGTACCTCTACAGCACTTTCTCATCCCAGATTGTCACATATTGCAGCTTTGTCAGTGGACTTTCACATCTAAATATGACATTTTAGGTGTCCTTCTGCATCTACTGTTTAAGTTTCTGGATGCCGATACAGTTATGTCAACAAATGCACATTGTGGGGTGACACACATGGCAACTACTACCAAGACGTCAAGAAACACCCATGCTGACACGTGTGGGTAGGATTAGGGTAACGAGGCACGTGGGTAGGTGAAGAAAAAAACCTATCACATTCAAATGGAAAGCGAATGTTGAACTCCTGTATCAAAGTGCGGGTTTGTTCGATCCATCCACTTCCACTCCCATCTACCCTACTAGTTACCCATGGGCTCCTTATATTACGTCTTTAAATGCACCATTTCAACCTGCCACCATCCTGCCGTATATCATGCACATGTGACAGGTTCGTTCCTTCCTTCAACATTCTCATGTGGTGCATTTTGGGCAGATGCAGCAGGTGCAGTCCAGCATATAATAACACTGTGACCAGTTCTGTCCACCTGCGCGTGCACATGCAAAAGGTGTTTGGAAAAGTTCGGAATGACAATAGGTTAACCCCTACTATAGACCAACCTTTATCATTAGATTTTTGGAAGATTTTTTACCTTGTGTTCAGTTTTATGAAAATGTGTTTTAAAGGGTGTTTTGGGTGCACCCAAGTTCTGCCACAGATGTCAGTGAGTGTTTTGACAGGTATAGAAGTACAGACGTGTGTGTGTTGCAGTCTCACAAAGTTGTAATGGGAAAACAATAGCAAGCTGAGTTTTGTTATTTACTTGTGAGCCATGTCAAAGACAAATTTCCTTTGCTTTGTTAGGGACAATGGAGCTCCTCTGATTACTTACTATTAATTAAACTGGACTGATAACACGGCTCAAGATTAATTCAGTGTTAATGAATCAGAAGCTCAATCAGCTCAGAGCATATACGCTGGAGGAGTGGGCTTATTTCAGGGGTGGTTGGTGGTTCCGACGCCAGATAAAAAAGTATGAAGGATTATTTTATTTATTTATTTATTTTTTTTGTAATTTCCAAGCAGCAAACCACAGTGTGCAACTGCCCACATGAGTGTGTGAGAGGTCCGTGCTGCAGTTCTTGGCTCAGAGGCTGAAAGGACCCTGGTCTTTATATACAAACACATGGTGTCACTAGCCATTTATTTTCAACGCCAGTGAGGAGCTTTAGCAGCTTCCCACCTGCGAAGACTGCCAATTGTGTCAGTTTGAATGCTCAAATAAGCCACTGCGGGGAATTCAACCCAGGGCTGTGCGATGGCGGGCGAGTGTTTTGCCTTTTGGCAGAATTTGTAACTTTATAATATCACAAGCTTTGCTGTTGCATTGCAATGGAAATTCAGTTCAGTGAGAATATAATATGAAGATATTGGTAGTGCAGAGAAAGAAAGCAGATATTCCCAGGTAACTGCATGCTTGGGCGCCTGATACAATTGTTAGTAAAAACACGCAGCACATGCTTTGAATCAAAAGATGTCTGCGCTGACTGTTTATGGAAGTTACAAAACAGTGGGAGCTGCAATGTAACTGACAGTAGTGGCTTCTGACTGTGGTAAATATACATGCAAGAAAAAACTTAAATTACATAATCATCCATTTACAGTAATCCACGTTTGTGTTTAGCTCTTCTGTGCACCTGTTGCAACACAGCTCAGTGGTGGCTGACAGCCCAGCGGATGGCCCGTGGCATCATTCACTCATTTGGGAGAGACCCTTTGGCAGCGTTTGTATCAGCTCTATCTATAAACAAGGCCACTTAATCAGTCCGCTTGCCGGACCCAGACACTTTGTCCCTCAGGCTGAAGCCACCACTAACCCTCTTTAAATCACTGCTCAGGCTCTCTGTTTACTTGCTTGTTTACTTTACTTGGCACTGGCAACACAACACAGTGCAAACAGTCTACTGTCTCAATTCCCTGTGTCCATCTTACTCTCCCTCTCTCCGATCCACATGAATAAAAACATTAGCACTAACTGTGTATGAAGGCAGCCACGGGAGGGACAATGCAATCTACAAGACTCTCTGCCAACTTTCTGAATCATTACAAAAGTTCTTGGTTATTAAATTGCAATGCATTGTTAGAAATATGTCCTCTATTTGGGAAAAAAAAGTAGTTGTTGCTGTGGGCAGTTTGTATTGGGAATTCTTCTCTGCTAAAAACAAAGATGAGTGAAAGAAAGTGGAAAGATTTAGGTCTCTGGGTTATCCTGAGTTTTAAACTATAACAAATTCCGCCCACATTACCAACTTGAGTGAGGGTCCAAGTAGTCTTTCATTTTCGCTATGGGGTAAATAACTTTTTTGCCAAAGTTTGTTAGATCTTGCATTTCATTTCACCTTCTCTGTGGATGTATTATTTTGGAAACTGCAGTTTCCATGTTTTCGGGTGATACTGACCACTTTCTCCACACCGTGCATGATTTCTTTGTTGTCAGAGCCATTTTGACATTAAAGGGATAGTTCAGAATTTTTTATCCATAGACATTATATTACAAACAGGAGATGTCAGTCGGCACACCTCTACCCAATGAGCAATAGACATCATGTAAACATCATCTCCAAGCTTTATAGACCAAGATTTATCAACTACATATATCCCGATTGTAGACCACATTTAAAAATAATAATTAAATACATTAAAAACATATAACAACCTGTAAATGAAAAAAATACAGCATACCCCCACATTTACATTATGAATGTTTTTTTGTTGCATATACATGTTTACTCTTTCATCTATGCTAGACTACCACTAAATTTTCACTTTTCAACCTTGAATAACTGAAATAACATCTATAGACAAATAAATGTATAATAGACATTTATAGACACCTTTCAACATTAAATTGTGGGCAGTTTGGAGAAGAAGGCTGGAGTCTGACATTAAAGCTAAGCAATGTACTGCTATGGATGGAGAGCAGCAGCAAAACATATTTTAACTAAAAAAACAATCTCCCAACTGTAAAAAAAAAAAAAAAAATCCATTTAAGTTAATGCCAAATTAATAATACTTTCACTGCTTTAACTTGCTATCAGACAACGATTTCCAACAGAAAAATTAAGCCATTATATTATTTCTTCAAAGCCAGATGCCATTGAGAAAAACAGTGATTTAACATCGCTGAACACAGGGGCTTCTGCCTCGGTTATTCTGTTTGTATTATTTTGTGACTCTGGCATTTAAAAGGGTAAGTTTGGAGTCATCAAAGTCACGCAATAACACAAACTAACTAACTGATCATTGCAGCAGCAGTAGGCCAGAAACTACAATGTTCAGCAAGCTAAAATTAATGTTTTTCTAAATAGAGTCTGGTGGCTTTGATGAGAGCATAGATGTGGAACTAAAGCTGTTAAAGGCTGCCTGAAAGAAACTGTAAGTAGTGGAAATACTCTCAATTTAGCATGCACTTTTACTGATGTTGATTTTTTTTTGGTAGGATTTTTTAGGAGGCTAAAATATGTTTTGTTGCTGACCCCTCCATAGTAGTAGATTGCTTAGCCTTCATGTTTGGATCCAACCTGCTATTTCAATCTAAGGGTGAGCAGAATGACATTCACTGTGTGTAATACAGTGACTCAGAGTATGTACCTCATATGACCCCACTTCAAAAGATCAAAACTATCGCTTTTATTTTAAGTAGTCAAGTCAATAAGCAATAGATGAGAACTTTTATGCTGAAATAACCTACAAAGAACAATACCTTTTTTTGTTTTTTGTTTGTAGAATATGTTTAACTAACCAATTACAAGTACCTTCAATAGGATGATCGATAGTTTTCTGACTGTCAGGGAAAAAAAACAAACAAAAGAAAACAGTGTATTGCAGGCAAAACATTTGTGTTAACTCCCGTAAAATACGCAATAAATTATAAACACTTTGTACCAGCAGTGGCATCACAGTAGGACATGTCTTTAAGAAAGAAACAGTTTGGGATTTAATCAATTTATAATAGTGCAGTCATTAAATACCGAGATGGGAAATCAACAATTAAATTTGTTTTTATATGTATTTGGCCAACACAGTAATTGTTAAATCTTCTGACAGAGACAAAATGACTCCATTCTAAAGATAAGTTGCATTTAAAGGATAAAAACCACGGTCGAACAGTTCTTTTGATCTGTTGTTTGTTTGCAGTATATTTCAAGGGAAGTGATTAATGAATCGTGCACAGACTGGTTGAAATCTGCTCGAGGCATCATCAACACAAGAATTGATGCGGCTGCTGTGAAACAAATTTTGGTGGTTGGGCGGTAGAACTGCTGTCTATTGAAGTATTATTGAACTGCATCGGGGATCTGTGTCTTTGATTTTGAGAGTCAAATAATTTATATTTCATACACAGAGTCATGATTTGTTGTTTTAAAAACACTGAAAAAAGTACAGGCAGTATATTGCTTGATGCAATGCACATAGATTATAATCTTAATATTCACATTTACTATTATGTTAGAATACTTCTAATCAACATATGGCACCTGACACTTCTATTTCTCATCAGTGTATTGCATTTGTGTTCTTTTTTTCTTTGAGGAATTTGTTTAAAAATTAATAAGCCTATTTGACTTGAATTATGGAACAGATGTTCAAGATAACATTGTTGTTCCAGCCCAGATTACAGCAATAGATATATATGTCAGTAATAGAATTTTTTAAACAGAAGTTATATAAATCCATGGTTTCCCCCACATTCATGTAACTATGGCAGCCTGCTATGATTAAAGATTCTGCCGACACAAACAAATGTTCTGTATGTTGAGCTGGAAAGTTCATTTGGAGCTCTTTTGAAATATACAGTTCTGTTGTTCATGCATCACACTCTTGGACCACAGAGCATATTCTGGGCACAGATGGACCAGTAGAATAGCAGGTGCATGGGAAGTTTAACTCAGTCTGCTGGGTTTAAACATTTGCGTTCACTCCCAGCAGCTGCCCCTGTCATCCATCGATCTGATCAGCTGTAAAGTGATCAGCATATCAAATATCCACCCTGTGAGTGACAAACTGCTGCTGAGGAAAAAAATGTAATGGACAGCTCTGCCTGTTCTGTTTTACTGACCTGCAAAAACAAAACAAAACGCAAGTTTACTATCATTGTCGTCGTCTGTAGGAAACACTGAAATCTCAACTATTTTGGAGTTTTCCTATTTGTGTTTTGTTTCAAACTGATGTTTAAGCTATATCTTTGAATCCTTTCAAACAGCAATATTAATGTTTTCATGAGCAAACAATTAGTTGACATTATGCCAAGCCAAAAGCAATTTTACAACTGTTTATGGATTCTGTTAATATCTGAATTGATGAGACAATTTTTAGATGCTGTCAAAATCACTGTCAGACACCTGTGCCTTTGAAGATGAACTCCATTTCACAGTTTTATGTCTGTTATCTCACACCTGGTTGACAATTTTGTTAAATGATATCCACATTGGTTATCATTCCCATTGCATTAAAAAAATATTCATTAAGTATATTATACCATGAGTATTGCCTGCAGGGACTACACTTTCTCAGTGTTTTTTGTTTTTCTTTTTTTTCCCACCTTTACAAATTTAATTGACAAGTGTGTATGAAAATTAGAAAATAGCCACTACGCATGCTACAGTAACAGTTTTAATGGCTCATGAAAATGACAAATGGAATTATGAGAGCATAGAAGCACAGAAACTGTTGGACAGCTTGAATATTTGGTTAATTATGACTGGAGTAATTAGCAGAGGACAGTGGCCTGTCTGACATGTGAAGTGGCAGAGGTTTACATTCTAGTTTTATTGTGCAGTCTAATTCATTAGTGTCATTAAACCAGATGCTGACTTCTTGGACTGTAATAATGGGATCACAGAGGGGAAAGTACTGCAAACATAGCCATTCAGACATCTCATTAAATGGCTAAAGTGGCTAAAATATGAGTGCAGTATAAACGGGATGTCATATTGGAGCACAGACATGTCATAACAACAAACAAACAAAAAGCTAACAAACAAACGTCATGTTTTATCTCACACACCACTTTTAGGCTGCTAAGTGATGGTTTGCTCATATTGTTGAGTCTCATTACTAGTTGAATTGGCATTAATGGTTCTGTATGTGACATTCAGAGTATTAATATAGCAGAAAACCACTATTTGCTCTGTAAAAATACAGATAAGTGTTGGTGTCCTGAACAGAGAAAGTCTCCTTCTGAGTGCTGTAATATGAATGTCTCTGTGGTTTGTTTCTGTAAGCTATTTGTCCATGCGTGCATGTTAGTGCTGGGGTATATCCTACCAGCTAGCTCACTGTCGCTGCTATGCACTGCATCCCTGAACTGTTGCATCCGCTCTTTGGTTTCCCCCCTGGTTAATGCCATTTGCTCTGTCAGCACTGTTACCCATGCTTAGCACTTTTTGTGGTGTTAGCACAGTAAGCTGTTAATAGTAAGCTAAATACTTTTGTAATTCATCGGAAAATAGTAACCCTATTGGTCCTCCCCAGAAAAATGGGCGCATGGGTCATCAGTGTAAGCAGCTTATACGACTCATAGTTCGGTTTATTGTTAGTCGGTGACCTCTGATGGCTGCAGTAATTATGACAGGAGCAAAGGAGGAACTCAGTGACGAAGTATGAAGAGCAACAAAGTCCACTTATGGAGAAGGTTGGGATGGATGGATGGGTCAAACAAACAAGGACTTTGACCCAGGAGACTGCTGTTTGTGTTGCATGTGAAGCCAAAAGTCAACTTTGAGTTATTTTAACTTACAAATGTAAGTTAATTTGCATAAAATACTTATGTTTTGTACATAAAACACTTATCTCATGTGCATAATTTAATTCTGCAACAAACATACTTATTTTAATGCAAACCATGATCCTTTTTCTAAACCTAACCAAATACTTTTGTTGCTTTAACCTAATCACATAGCAGGTGTGCAAATAGCAAGTTTTATCATTGTCCAATTCTTTGGACAACGGTGCTATATTTGCTGATATCACAATGTCAGCGAAGATACAGTTTTGATTTGATTCAGGGGCCTGTGATTGATATAAAATGATATTAGTAAATATCCTCATTGTTTTTTTCTTTGCAGCTTGCCATTGTCTGCCTGGCACAAGGCTGCCCACTGTTTAAATGATTAGGATGGTGCTGTGGAAGATATGATGACAAAGATGTGCAATGGGAATTTGAAAACAAGGGTGTATTCTAATGATGATGATATGATGTTTTCACTCGGTAGCAATGAAATTAGATCAGTGATCGGATAGCTTCAGTTCCCAACTGCTATAGTTGTACAATGTTAAGCACGTGTTTAAGAGTGTGACCACTAGAAGGCAACCTGCAGCTGTTGCTGGTATTCTCCAGTGGTCATATATGTTGTCATTGGCAAATGACCCATTCTGTTGTTTAGCTATGAGGAGGTGCTGCTACAGAACAACACAACTCCAACCTGTGCTGGGTTATTGTTGATTTTCCGAAATGAAACTCAGATTTCAGGATTTGCTGCTACTTTACTATTATTAGCATATTTTGGCTGACCAAAGAAATTACTGGTAGTTACCTTGTTGACTGAGCAACAAATTACTCCCAAGGACAGATTGTTAAGAAAGGCTGTTTTTGAATATTCAACAATTTTGTTCTCTGGAGTACTGATATTTGTGTATTATGCATGGGTTTTGTGGGCTGAGGTGTTGGACTAGTGCCCTCATAATAGCCTTGCTCCTGAGTCATATAAAGCAAAAACTTCCTGTTTTTTTCTTTTTTTTCTTTTCAGCGAGCACCCTGCTGAACTTCGGTGCTCAGTGCCGTCTACTCTCCTGCTCTGTGGCAATGTTGCTGTTGACATCAAGATCTTTTTGTCAGTGCTAAGCAAGGCCACTAACACATCAGCTCCTCCAGCTGTTCAGTCAGGGACAACAAATAAAAAAACAGAAGTAAATCACTCAGACTGGTGGTCCTGATATGGCTGAGTGCCTTGGAATGAAAAATAAAAAATCACACCAGCAGAAACGACTAAAATGAACATGATTGGCACATTTGGCAGAGTTCCTGGGACTAACAACTGCTCAACAAACAAACACTGCAGCCTAATAACTCCAGCATAAGTAATATATCATGTTGGAAGGCTGTGGAAATCCTGACACAAATCAACTTATTGTATCAAATCAAAGATGATAAACACCATCATGCAAATGTGATTAGGTGAGAGGGAACAGAAACATAGAAATGTATTATATAGAAAATACTGTATTGTTATTGTATACTGAAGGCAAAGTCAATACAGAGTACTGTAATGCTCAGTGTCTCATCTGTACTGCTATTTATGCAACATGAGACAGTTCTCCCCCCAGAAATGACAGAATAGGTTGTACAAGCAGCTTGTTACAACCCGTATTTAGATTTACTTACATTTACCCTTTACCCTGTGGCTGTAGTAATTCTGACGGAAGCAAAGGAGGAATTCAGGTGGCATAGTGTGAAGAGCGAAAACATCTCCATAAGGAGGTCAGGGTGGATGCATAGGTCAGACAAACACAGGACTTTGACCCAGGAGACAGCTGTTTGTGTTCCATATGAAACAAAAACTCAACATGAAGTTATTTTAAGTTACGTTACCTGACATGATGTAATTGTTGTTTTATAACTGTACTCAGCATTGCATACATTGCACCTAATCACCGAAAAAAAACTGGCATGGTTTTGGTTTAATTAAGAACCGTCTTTATGTAACTGAAATAATACACATAACGTTATGTACATGACATGTACCAGTGCAGTTGCTGGAGGAAATTGTTAGCATTGTATGATTCTGCAAACCTCGGATGCATTAATTTTATGCACTATTATGTAGTTTATACATTGGAACTTACGTTGGAACTTTACTTTTCTTTATGTTTTAGCAACACTGTGGTTAACGTATTGTTAGGTTTATGCATGAAAAAAACACTTGGATATGGTTGGGAGAAAATCATGTTTTGGCTTAAATATACCAGCTTTTAATGGCACTGTCCTTCAGGATATGCAGTGTTGTCTCCTGTAAAAAACAATTGCTTTTCAAAAGCAAAAAAAGCAATGGTTCACTAAAATATATGGTGCCAAAAAAGCTCCTTGTAAAACAAAACCAGTTATATTTGTTGTTCTTGAACAGGAGTCTGCAGCTTGGCAAGTGTCTCACCCATCGGTGATTTGCTGAAACATACAATGCCAACTTTTTTTTCTTAGTCACATAAAATACATGCTTATTTTAACCTAAACCATTATCTTTTTTCTAAAGTTATTTTAAGTAAACTTTTCTTTTTGTTTCAAAATCTGAACGTTAAATGTCATGTAGTTCACTTTTGTGTCGATCCCCTGCCACCGATAGGGGTGCTTATTTAAACATTCGCTCCTGCTGTTTAGGAAAAAATGACCTAATTGGTCGTATGGGTTGGAGGACTTGCTGTACAGAACAAAAAATAAATGAATACGTAAATAATGAATCATTTAAAGAGATTCATTTATGGAAGAAAGAAGAAAGAAGTCAAATCTTGACATTCCCAGCTCACATTCCAGTCTACATTCAATTTTCATGTTGATTCATTTGGTAATGATATATAAATAAATAGAAAAACAAACCTTGGAACAAATAAGTTGCTCTCCTCGTGACAGAAGAGCGAAGCCATGAAGATAAGACAATAGTATTCATGTCTGCAGTGGTTACCAAAGCTTTCCTCTACTTATGAAGCTCTGAACTATGAAATGAGACTGAAGTCTGAATACACATTTAATTGACCACATTAGGATGGTCCAGAATGGCTGGTCTATTCCCAGACAGTTTGATTAAGTCTTTTTACATTCGCTGATTTCATTTCTTGGCCTTTTTTTTACTCTTTTGTTCAAAAGAATTTCAATAAGTTCCAACTTGTATTTTTTGTTATGTGAAGAAAGGGTGTAAATTAAGGCTAATTGTCTGTCTTCACATGTGCATGCAATTTTGAAGTATTCACTATTTACACTCCTCTCCCTTTGTACCGCAATATTTTTTTACAATAGTGTATTCCCTTTTTAAAACAAAGCACAACACACAATAAAAGCATTTGAAATCACTCATATGAATCAGAGATAAATTGTGCAGTGTTTTGTACCTCCCATTCCAGATGTTTACTATGCTTTTAAGCACTGTTCCATATCATGGTTTCTGTGCTGTTTCTGAGAGGGAGCTGCATTCATATTGGGTAATCTGTCGGTAAACACTGGCCCATGTTCTTTTGTTTTTCAAATTAGTGTTGTTGTTTTTCTTTTTTGACATAATCTGATATTTTTCAGTAATTATGCACAATTTGCTTTAACTTCGCTAATTGCTTATCTAATGATCAGTGCTGCAGTGAGAGCTGGTTATTACAAGAACAAAAACACTTTGCATTGCAGCTGTTAATTGTACATTATACCTGCTCTTCTGGTCATTCACCGAACACTAAACAGTCTAAATCTGAAGTGAAGCACATCATACCACTATACTGTACTATATTAAACTTTGTATGGATTTTAAGGGCTTTAGCTGGTGGATAATCTAACTAATTTTTCAGTGATTGATTTTACAGATATTGCAACATAAGTAACTGGTATGCTCCTGCAACTATCTAGTCACTGGCATTGAAAATAACCATGGGAAGGAGACATGCCTTGCACTATTTTCATTATTTCATATTCTTTCAGTTGATTTTTCTATGATCGCTGAATTTGACTTCAACAGAAATTGTTATACAGGCTTTGTCCCCAAAGGACTGGATTGGATCCACTAAGCCATCATCTTGATGATTTTGCTTCTTATGCCAAAGAATGTTGAAGGCAATATGTTTCAGTATGATTTCTATATTTTACTCTTACTATCCTTAAATAAACTGATGAATTAAAATAGTTTTAAATCTGACGAAAAAGGCAGTTATACTTACTGTCTTCCTTTCACCATTAAAACACCCCCTCAACAATTCAAAGCATGCATAATCAAGATGTATCAATGCATCAAATGGCAAAGTGAAATCAATGTGGGCAATTTAAAAGGGATCACTTGTACTGATGAACTTACAGAGAATTATTAGCTGATTCTGAAGCTGCCCTCAGGTTTATGGAGTTTTATGGAGAGTATCAGCTCGCTGTTTACCTTTAAAGGTCTGGTTCACTCTCCCTGCTCTCATAGCATCATTTTTGTCAAACAAAGCCCTAAAAAGCCTCTATACACTACCTGCTCACCACCAAACACAGACAGAGGTAGAGACTAGTTAGTGGACATGGTTGATTATTTTGACACTTTTGGTAGAGACTAAAATCACAGCTAAAAGAAACTGGACATTAGACCAAAAGAGGCCTCCAGATGATTGCTAGTTGTGTAAATATGTAACTGGTTGCTAAAAACTGCACATCCTCAAATGGCTGCTTGAGGCTGGCTCCACAAGTGAGTCATTTTCCAAAGATTCCCATGTTAATGTGCCCAAATTTACAACATGTTTACAGCCTGGTACAAAGAACTTTTTGGTTTCTGAGGATAATTTCTTAATTCTTGACAACTGTACAGGGGTACGTTTTTATATACCTTACCCGTTTACATTTTGCTGAGACTTGTGGTCACATTGAATAATCCACATCCATCCCTTGCTCCTCCACAGCTCTAGAGACCAAAACCTGAGCTAAAAATGAGTTAATACTGGAGAAACATGAGCTCAGAGAGCTGGTGCTCTTACAGCGTAACTGCTAGATGTGTAGAGATACTATTTGCTAAGAAGTTCACCATTTAAACCTAAAAGGTGACGAGGTGTCAGTGTTTTTGACACAACTTGTTTCCATCACCTCCAAGTGGTAAAAAAAAATCAGTTGCAGGTTTAAAAGTAAAATCACTGTAGCAGAAAATTCTTTTAAAGAAGAAGAAACCAACAGCAGTGTACCCTCACAGGAGGGCTGCTTTCTCATCATGACGGACATACTTTTACACCATGTCTCGTAGTGGAGGCTGTCACTCTGTTGCGCCAGTGAATGGCTTGTAAATTAACATGCGAGGCAGTCAAATTGTTGGGACCCCAAAAAGCTTGCACTGGCCTTGGGTAAATTCATAATGTTATAAGAGGATTTGGCAGAGAATACAATTTGAATGGTTTGTTTTTCTCCTTCTCTCAGGCCTTCCGCTGCAATTTTATTATCTGAGGGAATTCTGCTCTCACCAACAGTTGGCCTGATTTGGTATGCTATGTCAACAAGAGCCCGACTTGATTGAATCTGTAACCGCACAGAGAGCAAGAAAAGTGTTTACCAGCTTGATTCAATGATACAGAATACAACTATCAGTTTGGATTGAAATGTTTCTGCTTCTTTTTTTTTTTTTTTTTTTTTTTCCAGGCTTGTCTTCTTGCTCGTAGAAGCAATAATCAAGTGGCATTTTATAAGCACTGTTGATGGAGTCTAAACTTCACAGATAAATGACAAATTGCCTTCAACAAAGTCCATTAAGTGTAGCAGAACAGGCCTGCTAGAATACAAGTGCTGGAGTGGGTTAGTCGTTATTGACAGTTTTCTTGCAACAGAGTTGCATTAAGAATACTTTTTAAGGAAAGATGTAATTTTCATAGTTTCAATCTTGATGCAGAATAAATTACTGGATGGGCATACTTTCAGCGAATCCCCAAAGGTTGTCATTAAAGGCTCGAGGAAGATAATCTAGCAAAAAAAAAAGGGGGGGTGATATCCATTCCTTTTTTTTTTTTTAATGAAAAGCTGGTTTTAAATCAGCTGTTGAATGATCACCTCTGTCTCTCCATACTGCTAAACCTTGACCAATGATCATGTTGCACCATGCAGATTGGGGCAGACAGTCAGTTGAACCAGGACTCGTGATGCAGTAAATGAGGGCATCAAGCTCCGTTAGTCAGCAGTTTTCACAGGTGAAGCCAAGGCAGAAACTTACTAATGGAATTACAGTCTCTCCTTTCCAGTTTGCCGTTATAATTTGCACCCCTGTCGATAATTGCTTCTAAACAGGTATTTCTTCATGTTATTTGGACCTGGAAACAAGAGTTAATAGGTTTATGCCTCCGGGCTTGAAGCTCTTCCAGACTGAGCCTTAAAGCCTTTATATTAAATCGCTGCCGGGCGCGTGGTAAATGCATGCAGTCCACATTGCCGGCAAACTTGCTGTAAGCACTCGGACTGTCCTTGCCAAATTGTCTGGACCCTTTTCGGAAGGAGCATGCAAATGTGGACGGGAGAGCAAAAGCAAATGAGGCTTAACTGGAGCACTCCAAATTGAAAGGCCTCCAAATTCACTAGTTTTTCAGCCACCTCGGGGGATAAGGGAAAGCATTGGATATCGGGGGCGGACAAAAGGAAGGAGTAATGATTTCTTCTTCCCATGTTTACAAGTCCTCTGTTGACTTTTTTCACATTCAACGCTGACTTTGTCTTTATTTTTACCTTTACAGCTATTTTGACAATATAGGCAATTAAGAATTTTTGGAAATATAGTCTCTTAATTATATCAGATTTCACGTTCTAGGATTCCTAGAAAAGTACTAATAATAATCAAGGTCTCAAAAAATTTTGAAAGTACTTGAATTTATATGTTGTGTGCAGCAATAGAAATTTATGTTGTTTTTTTTCTTGTAAATAAGCCGAGTTTTGGTTTCTGCTTGTGTTTTTCCCGCAGTTCTATTGTTGTTCGCACACCACCTGCCACCACCTACGCAGCACAATTGAGAAGTGTTCACACATTCAAATCTTTTTTTTTTTTTTTTTTAATTGCTGTCTGTGAGCTTCTGTAAAGCCTGCTATTTAGGCAGTCTCACACGATAGGGAGTGCCTTTGTGCTAAATATCAGCATGGCTGTGATTCGGTCATAGAATCACAGCCAAAGATAATCACACACCAACCTCAAGTGTGATATTGCCATTATACACTAGTTGTACAAGTGCCGTTAATAAGTTAAAGTGCCAACAGATTATGATTTGTTTGTTTATTTAATGCTTTATTTGGCTCCAGTGACACAAATATTTTATGCATTTAAATGTATGTTTTCACTTATTATGCGACCGGTAAAATAAGAGTCTGTTGACAGCCGCTTTGGCAGCATACGTGTTATGCCGATGAGTTAACAGCTTAGTCAGTATGTGGGGAGATCTTCGGCTTCTTTTCTTCCCATTTTCCTTTCCAATGACCGTTTGTGATTTAAGCCAAATGTTATTTGTGGAAAGGTGTTCCTTTCTGGGATGCAAAAGTTGTTAGGACGACCTTTAATGTGGGGTAAATACCAGTTAACGTAACTATCAGCTCAGTATACCTGTAAAGTGGAGTGATACATCAATAGTAAAAGTCCCAGTGCTGTTACACTCTCTACAGTACCTCCAGGATTTTGCAGTGTTGCCATTGCAAAAATTAACTTAAATTCAGCCAATCCCCATTAATTCTACTCAACCATGTAATTTCTCCCAATAACCACAACTTTAAGGCAAATTTGACTATTTAAAATTGGTAAAATCTCTTTTCAGTAGAGTTTATTGAGCTGCTAACAGACAAAGCTTGGAGGAATACAGTGGTCTCGCTTTAATCTGATGCTAAATCTGCTGGTGTGTTTTGCATTCTTCCTGTAGATTGCTGTGTTTACAATCACATGAATCTGTTTCATCCTTGTTGGAACTCTCTGTTGCCTTCTTAATTTTTTTGACTCTGATGTAGACAACAAAGAAAACTTTGAACCATGAAACTTTTTAAAATATTTGAGTTTTTTTAATACCAATATTGGCTCAGAAAATACATCATATCATGATGTGCATCCTATGTAATTGTAATTTTAAAAAAAAATAAACTTGGTATGATAAATATATATATATATATATATATATATATATATATATATATATATATATATAAAAATAAGGCAACTTGGATTGCTTTTTTTTTTACTATAAGCTGCTGTGAAATCAATATATATATGTCGCAACTTGGATTGCTTTTTTTTTACTAAAGCTGCTGTGAAATCAAGCATTTCAGGTCGCAAAAATTGCAAAAGTCAGATTCCTTGGTCAGAACTAACTGCTGTCTAATTCTCATTATTAAATACTTAGTTTTGTAACAGCTAATTAACCTTTATCGGTGTCTCAAACTAAGCCGTGTTGGCTCATTAAATTTGAGGGAATTGGGCCTAGAGAGTCCTCAAAAAAAGTACTTGAATTTAATGTTTAGAAAGATGTTGTAACCCTGCACTTTGTACATGCAAGCATGCATGATGACAGTACAGTTGCATACAGTACACATGACATTAATTTGTGTTTTTCCAAAGTGACTATGAGACCCAGATTCTATGATATTCTTTTTTTTTGATTTCGTACAGTCCTATTTCCCTATCCTTCCTTCCTCTGTCTGATTCAAGTGCCAGTATTTAGATTGCACATACACAACTAATGGCAAAAGGCTGTTTGAGTGCAGCAGCTGACATACACAAGGAGACACGCATGTCCCAGTTAGAGAAGTACTCTTTAATCTGACCCCTGGGAGGCTGGTTTTACTGTTATCCAGAGGCAAGCATGCAGCCTGGTAATGGATACCAACTAAAAAAGGGAAGAAAAGAAAAAACATCAATGCCGTGTTTAAAAAAGATGTCCAGATTTATTTCTACAACATTAACTGCTGCAGCAAGCGCACCTCACTATCCCTACACAGACAAACGAAATAAACCGTAACAACAGGGCAAGCTCACTTTGAGTGCATCCAGAGAATGATTTGAAATAAAAAAAAAAGAATCAGCTGTTCTTCCTTCTTTTTGCTTTGCGTTTCTTAGCTTTCCCTCATCAACACTACTTTTCTTAACTGGGCATATTAAAAATGAATTTTTCCTCCTTTCAAGTTGAGATTCTCTGTGCTTCCTCACCACCCACACACACACACACGCACAACTTTGAGCTTCTGATGAACTTCCTGCTTGAATGAGCGCAATAAGTTTGAAAGTGAAATGGGACTTCATATCAAAGCCAGAAAAAAACTCTGCTTTGATTTTTCACCCGCTACCCCCTCTTTTTTTGTGCAAGGGATGTCATTGACTGCTCTTTTTCCAAAGCAGCTTTATTTCATACATTTTCATCAAATGATATTCTCAGCCGTTGCCTCAAACTGTTTGAAATCATAGCCCATCACTCATCTGGATTCTGTACATACTGTAATACCATGTCATGTTCATGAGATTATAATTGCTGATCATTTTCAGGCTTTCTTATTACTTCAGATCTGCGTTTAGCAACATCGATAAGTGTCACACCCAATGTCTTTATATATTTCTGTGGCAAGGCTCTGTTTGATATACAGTTCTTTGTTTTTCTCTCTCTCTCTCAGGTCAGTTCCTTTGGGTGAACAGTTCAGCTTATGGCGGCCCCTGGGTGCTGAGTCCCTGGCTGTGGGGGGGGCAGGGTCCCTGCAGTCTGGACATGGCTGTGTTCCTCCACCCAAAGCAAAGTGGACAATACACCACATGGCTCATAGAGAGGGACAAAGCACCACTTGCCCTTTTCTCCACTGACACGCTGCCTCGCATCACAGGGTAAGCACTTATTTTATCTGTGTATTTGGTTTGTCAGTGGTTAGTTGTTATTTGGTTAAAATGTAAATACGCTTGACCAAAATGCAATCGGCAGAAGTAAAAAGCTAACGTTAGGCTATATATGAAGTACACTTTGGTTACGTTGCCACCACTCTGAGGCTGTAAAGCCGTGTTCAGCGTGGTTTGACTTGATAACATTCTATAGTACTGTTAAGCTTTTTGTTCGCAACCACCTTCTTTAACACACATAAAAGCATCAGCTTTCATCAGTGGGATATTAACTGATGTATTTTATGTCGTAGAACAAAAACTCTCCTAGCTTGTGTTAACCACAGCATCTTACCAAAAACACATTCAAAAAACCCATTGACTTCTAGCCGAGGTGCTGACATGCTAACTCATTTCCCGGTTTTAGGACGCAATCTTGGGGCGCTCTATGGACCACTGGAATAAAAGACAAGTTTATGTATTTCACGTTTTCCTCCATAATAATTAACCTCGTAGTTACAGGTTAATGGGTGTCGGCCTATCAAAAGCAAAATTAACCAAAGCTGACAAAACAGATAAGCAAGCACCATATAAATGTCCCTGTCTATTCATGCATGATGTTCTTAACTATCTTAATGTAAAGTTTCCCCTAGCATCAGCTTTGTTTATGGCATCTTAAAGCATAATGCTTAGGTTCCCTGGGTTGCAGTCCTGTATACGTGCATACTTGAGTGCCAGCCAAGAGCTTTATCGTGAATGCTCTGTTCTCAAGCCTGGGTAACTGTGTTCCATTAGAGGCAGATATAGAAAACATTCAGCGGGATCGAATGACGCCGCCCTCATTGAAAGCCTTTTTATATGGAGATTGTGTAAGAGAGGGAGAAAAAGAGGGAAATTGCTGGGTAAGAGGGGAGGGTAGGTTGTTTAAAACACGGCTCGGTAACAATTCATTCAATCCCGTAACCTTCGTGTGTTACTAATCCTTCATTAACACCAGGTCTGTGGTCCTCTCAGTGTGGCTTTGCAGAGATCTGTGTCTCACGCTGAGAGCAACAGGGAGACAGAAGCCAAGGCATTACTTAGTTTAAAAGTTTCTGCTTTGAATGCTGAATATGAAAGGTCACATCCATGTGTGGCCTGTCATTATTAGCACAGATGTACTCTGATTTTAATGTGCAGGAAGCCAGACTACAGAGATCAACTCTCAGTACGCTTCGGACATGTTTCATGCTACTTGTGTGTGTAATATCTTATGGGCATTGGAATCATATGGATGACATGCTTTATACATCTCTCGTCTCTATTGCCATCTCTGTGTGGGAGTGAATGTGCGTCTGTGTGCGTGTGTGTGTGTGTTTATGCCAATCTTCTTAAGTGAGCATAGCAGGGACGCGCTCATTACATGTGTGACGGATTAGACTGTGCGTTTGTGTGCTCTCATTTGTAGTCAGAGGCTGCCATCCACCCACGCCATCTCCGCCGTTTGGAGACTCACTCAGACATACTCCCTGCATGTTTTTTTTTCTACTCCGACGGAGGATGCTGGTATAATAAAAAGAGGAGGCAATAACAAAAGCGAGAAAAACCACCCGCGGACATTTGGGAAAATAAGTTCACTTACTAATCGCCAACCCTTAACCTTGCCTTTGAATTTTAATCCTCTGTCTTGACATGTTTGCCCGACTCAGTAGTCAGGACATTTAGCACAGGGTTAGCCAAGAGCAAAAACAAAACATCCTTGTACACTGTGGTGATTTAACAAGGTCCTCTTTACTTGAAGATAGATTAAAGCTTGCAAGGCTCCATTTCATTCATTTGTAGATATACTGGTTGCAGCAGCCATGTCAAAATAAAACAAAAATATCCATATCACAAGTATGTTCCCACTGGAGTTGGAATAATAGGCACTGTTTGGGAGCTGCCCACACAATCCTGCAGTAGCAGAACTATTCATTATCTCTGTTGAGTCTTCCTAACAGTGGCATTATTAATGGGGAAAAAATGGATAAATAAATTAGGAATGCCCCAGTAAATACTGTTCCTACAGCTAATTTCCAATCAAGAGATGTCTGATTAAGCGTTCAAACTCTAGCTCCACTTCAGCCATCAGCCACAGAGGGAGCGCTCGCTTTGAAACCCCTGAAAGTCGCTCCGTTGCGTCAACGTTGCAACACGTCTGATGGAATTGTCCAAGCTCAAAAAAACCTTTGTGAGCCAATTCTCAATGGCTAATGCTTCATCCTCTGCAAGTGCTTTGAAAAATAGAAAACTGTGTTTGCTTTTCTGTGCTGTATTGAAAGAGGGTGAATTGAAAGTTAAAAGACCTAGACAGTTTTTTAGAGTGAGAAAAATATTTTAGACAGGTCAAGGACCAAAACTGTGCTGGAGAAATGTGAATATAAAACGAATGCTCTGGTCTTCTTTTAAAACCAAATAACTTCAAACAAGAAGTCTGAAGAAGAATGCCACATTGACAGAGTGCCAATGGAGCTCAGGTTTGGTCCATTAAAGAAGTATTTCACCAATATGAAGAGAGTCCTCACAGAAAACTAGGCTGTGTAATGCAATAGAAAGGTCCAAATACTTTTGGAAAGTGGTGCTACATGAGGTGAGAAAACAGAGAAAATGCACGGAGGCATTCGCTTTTGCTCAAAAGGTAGAAAAGCTACTAGAATGCGTCTTACCAATAAACGCTCCCAGTGGTGAGTGATGTAATGTGAGCCCGTTCATTTGACGGCGGCCAGTCACCTAAAACATGTTTCTGAAAACATTTGAGGCGAGAAATTTGCAACTCAGTAATCCTGGTTCATATTTGATCAACGCTACTCAGTTTTTTTTCAGCCGCAGTTTTCACTGTGCAGGAAGGAGTTTGTGCTCACTTCCTATTCATAAACTCTTACTATTTCAGCAAAAAGGGCAATAAGATATGTTTCTGAAACAGTACAGGCATGAATTAAGCAGTGCAGTAACAGATTCTTGATTTATTTTCAATCAGCACTGCCTAGTTTGACTGATCAGATTTTGGTCCGAGTTTGAGAGACAGGGCAGGTGTGTCTATTGATCAGCTGTGGACTTTTTTTATACATGGTGGCAGCGACATGGGTGGCAGGCGATGCGAAAATGTGAAAGTATAGCCTGTAGTTCGAGCAACAGCAGCAAGAGCCAGTAAAACACCAGTGTTTAGACGGGGGATGAGGGATATCTTGACAAGTCTACCACAGTTCATCTACACATACTACCCCGTTGTTTTGATAAAAAGCTGGTTGAAAATCAGAAATGTATCCCTTTAAACACATTAAACATTAATTCATTTGAACCTTACTTTTAAGAGAACAAGTCAAACTGGTTTGAACCAGATAATGTCCCTGATTAAAGCTCCAGTATAGCGAGGAGAATCTTCTTGACTACCACTATGCAACTAGATTTTACTGTTGGCCTTTTATTACTCCTTCCCTCAAACCCCATCTCAGATTTCATCATACAGTGTATAACGATACCTGAGGGAAGCATATTTAGGACCTCTGAACACAGGCTGCGAAGGACTTGACTCATCAAACAGTGTCAGCTCTCACAGTGAATGTCAGCATCCCCAAGTGTCTCAGTCAGCAGTGAAAGAGAGAGACAGGAGGAGAGGTGGGGGAGCGCTGCGAGATGTGTGTATGTATGAGGTCTTTCTGTGTACTGTATCTGGCTGTGGTAAATTATCAGGGTGGTTTTGTTTTGCAAGCGAGGTGGCTGAAGCAGTCACATGTAATGCATTATACCACTGCTAGATCTTATCACAGGACTCGCCATATTTTCTTATATGCTCTCATAAGATTACCTCACACTCTGTCCATTACACACATATCCACATGCACGGAGAGGAGGATGTGCACTTACACATATACTGTATGAATTCATTTACTTTACATTAACACTCTATGCACCAAATTGTCTCAGTTGCAAAGTGCATTAATGTAATGCTCAACGCAATGAGTGTAAGTATCAGAAACACCCAGTGTGACAAAATTCAGCCATGCGTTTGTGTGGAAAGTGTTGGATGTCATTTAAAGCACGGCGTTGGAGCAGCATCATCTTAAAACTGATCCATAGCTTGTGTAATGCCAGGAACAGAGCTTCGAAGGTGGGAAATGTTCACGCTCAAATCTGACATACAGTCGGAGCATTATGGCAAGTGATATATAGTGTAATTTCAACCGCACTGCACAGTCTCCCCTATATAAGCCTGGATATTAAAGGGGGCTTGTGCTTTTCCTTATTTTCTGTCGTATATTTAATGTTACAATGTTGGATGTTCATATTATACATGGTGAAATTTTCCAATAGTGACATTAATGTATGTAAAAGTAATCCCTGAGCAAAAAGCTTAGGCTTCATACAATTCTAAATACTTTTTTTCCAATGCTTTTTTCTACGCCAAAGACAAGGTGACATCAGTCTTGACAGATTTGTTTATATGCCTTAGGCATGTTAGCCTACTGCAAGTGTTTACAATACTGCAACATGTTGCTACTTGCTAACATCAGGTAATCACATAATCTTGATTGTCGATGTTGCAAATTTTTCCTTTGTGTCTGATTATATTCCAGCTGGAACATGTCTGGTTTAGAAGCTTTATTTGTGATTTTTCATGGTAGAAAGTGCTGCTATACCCCATTTCACTCATTTCCAGGCTGCAATGAAGGGGCAGAGGCAACTTAAAAGACCCTAAAATGCTGACCAATCAGGGTTTTCAGGAAGGAGGCTTAGGGCAGGCACTAAGATGGAGTGTCTCAGACAGAAGGTGAATACAGGTGTTAAGGCACAGACAGTATGATTAAAAAAAAAGAGTTCTTTTTACATCAAAGTATGAAAACACGATCAAGTCAAAACCCATAATACAAGTTTAAACCTGAAACTGAGCATAATGGGTCCTCTTTAAAGAAGCATGAGTAAAAGTGTATGAGAAAAAGAATTATTGGAGCATCACTGAAGCATGAAAAAAAAATGAACTGAACATGATTTACTGGATGTTACAGATTGCAGGATAAAATCTAGCCTTTGTCTAAAAAACACAAATACATAAACCAAAACAAGGCTTAACATTAGGTACAATCTGCATGCACACAAACAATTAGGAGTCTTCATTGTAACTGTCACGGTCATGATGAAAGTTGTCCCACACAATGGAGACAGTTGGCTGGAGACAAAAGCACAGCGGCATTTTTTTATTTCTAATTGAAACAGCTGTAATCCGTGTAAGTAAAAAGGATTATCCTTTCCTCCAACCTAATTATTCAATTTACAGTCCCATGAATGAAATATAAAGTAGCCTCAACAATGACATCATATGCGACTGTGTATTTGCAGCAGATACACTAAGCAAGTTGAATAATCGCCAACTGCTGCATTACTTTGCTTGTGAATTTGAATAAAGAAATCAATATGGAGTGTGTATGAGGCAGGGACCAATGAAGAAAGATGCTATTAACTCACACTAGCCGCCTGTCCATGACCTGTTTGCTATATCAGTAAATACATGGTTTTGATCACTGTCTGGCAGCATGTGCTGGGGTGCTTTCACGGGTGCAAACCAGGTGAATTTATTTGTTTGATCATTCAATTACACATGTTTCAATTCCTTTCAAACCAAAATAACCTTTATTTCCATCAAAGAGCTGTTCTCTGAAGTATGCTCTGGTCGCATCTGTTAATGGAAATAGTAGGCAGAGGGGCGGAGTCCTTTCAGTCTTGTTCGTTGGATAAATATGCTTTTGAAGTGACATTAACCACTTAAATAATACCTTATTTCCAGTTGAAATACTTTTCCTCTCATGCTATTGGTTTACTTTTGCCTGTTTACAGTCGGCAGCTTCCAAACAAAGTTACAAAATGTAAAAATAATAAGGTCATCTTTACCGTTGTTAACTCACTGTAGCTGAGGTCTACTTCAGGTCAAATGCTTCTTTAATCATGGATTGCCACAGGGTCATCTAATTTAGGTATAATACTGCTTTTTATGCAGTGATCCAAGTGCCACTTCATATCTTTTCAGTGCCATTTTTTTTTTCTCTCTGACAGCACACAGTAAAATGAATCCATAAAACAGGAGTACACGTACCCCTCTGAGAGACTCTTACAGCCATGTTTTTTGGGTCCTTCAATCACTGAAGCAAAACTACAGAGACGGGTCACCTCAGGACCCTCTCATTGGCAAAAGCGGCGCGTTCATCCCTGGCAGGCCTTTACAAATCCTCCGCTCCTACACTTAGTGCTCGCCAGAGCTGACCTCCAGCTCTCGGCACTATGGTCACCACACAACCAGGGCTGATGGCACCCTTATAGCTCTGGATCTGGGACTGCTGCCAGCGGGAGGGCGACCATTGTTGGAGATTATTTTTTAAAAAAGACAAAGGCAGTTTAGAAATTGGATTTACTGCTTCTTTTGCCAATGGTGTTGTACATAAGTACTCAAGGACAGAGAAGGAGCTATTATTTGCCATATGGTATGTGGTATGCTGACAGACGCAACACTTTCACACAAATCTCCACAGGTTTTTATTCCAACCAAAACTCAGCAGGCTTTTGCTAAGGACTTTTCTCAGCAAAACCTCTTTAAACGCTTTATTCTGTAACTTAAAACAAGGGATCATCTGTGTTATAGATTTACATTTATCAGACAGCTTATACAGTAATCCATTCCACCTACACATGTTTGAAATAGCATACTGACATACCGCACCCTACATACTAATGAGTATGTATGGCATACTGCTTAAATTTATGATTAAGTATGCAAGTAGACTCTTCACACATTTTCAAGAAAGTTTTTCGGCACTTGGATTCCAGAAGGAGATTTATAACTACAGAAACATCAGAATTTAGAGAGGGGACACAGAATGCTCTAAAGGGGCATTTAAAAAAAAAAAAGACAAAAGACACTAAGACACTAAGACACTAAGTAAAAAGTAAAAAGACACTTTTTACTAATTATAATTATCAGTTATGGGACCTGTAAGAAACAAAACACTATGATGTTTCTTTTTTTTTTTTTTTTTTTTTTTTTTTTCAGCCACAGCAAAGGAAAGAGGGGACGTTGTGCATGCTGCTGGGTGATTGCTCACGCACAGTGGTTGAGAGGGGATCTAAGAGGATACATTTTTACTTCTTGACATATTCTCTGTCTCGCCTTCCTCTGTCTCCCCAGTTGCATTCTTTGGCTTTTTCCGCTGTTTCAAATGTAAATGAGACTCGTTATAGCATCGGCCACCACTGCCACGCCACTGTTCCCGCTTCCTTTTATACCAGCTTCCAGAGAAAGGAGGCGGCAGCGTTATTTTCATTGACTAATACGTTCTCCCTCTCTAAGCCTGCTATTTTCTGCACATTAGTCAACATTCCATGATAAAAGATGACAGGCACATTGGCACAGAAAAAAGAACCAGCCATGACTACAGGGCAAGAAAAAGGGAAAAAAAAGAAATCTTGTTATCACATGCAGACATTACATACGTTTTACATTAAAATCTGATTATGCAGTATGTATTTACCTACAGCCACATTTCAAACATTATGCTACATCATTTTTACCTATTTATCTCATTCAGCTCTCCTCTGATACACGACAAACACAATGTTCTCAAGAGAATATTATGACGGCGTCTCTGTGGGGTTTTGGTGGCAGCTCTCGATGGTACTTCAGAAGAAAAAACCTTCAGAAATGAAACATTTGAGCCTCATATAGGCACTTGGCGGAAAAAAAAAACATTCTATCCACAGATGAGTTATGTCTTGTCATCCTCAGCTTGCATACTCCACAGTCCTCTGCCTCTCATGCACACTCTCTTCATCTTTCCCCCTTCTTCTCTGCAGACAGGTTACATAAGGATATGGTTTTTATTCCCACCCTTCCCCCTGTGTTCATAGGCCTTCCGTCTCATCTCAGAATCTCTAATCATATTTCCCCAAAGTTGCATTGTGCGTTCCTGAAAGTTTTTTATACAAGAGTAGAGGAGGTTGAAATTTGGGGAGAGCAACAGTGGCCTAGTTTTTTATGACAAGAGTTTTCACCTATGGCAAAAGGACTAGGAAAATTCAAGCCCAGACATTAAAAGCTTAGCACCTTAATCAAAAAAAGCTTATTGCTGTGGTGCACATTTTGCACCAAAGCAAATACTGAGACGGAAATAACATTTTTTTTCTCCTATTTGCCCTCATCTCAATAGTGTTATATCTCTCAGGTATATGGTATTACCTTGTCATAAAAGAAATCACAGTTGCTCAGACAAAAATTTGTCACATGCATGAGCATATTTAAAAATAAAGAAAATTAAGATCAATGAATATTTCATATTGCTGTAATTACTGTAAATAAAGCCACTGGCAAATGGCTTTTCACAGGAAATGTATTTCATTTCTCCACGACATGAAGGTAAAAAGATTTTAAGTACAACACAAAAGAGCACCAGTTCCTCTTACAGTGGTTTCCCATCTTTTAAGGGGTCTTATTTAAACATAAACCGCGAGGACAAGAGCTTTGTCCACTCACCATGACGTTTTTATTCTGGATTTAATATGTAGACAGATTTCATTGCAGATCCTCTTGTGTCTTTTTATGTGTTTTCCCATCCCACAGCAGGATAGTTGTAAGCTTTTTATAGCTTAATGTAGTGACCTGGAGTTTGGCTAAGTCAGACAACATTTATTACCCTCTATAAAAATCAATACAGGCAAGAGATAGGCAGCTATGTGTCATGGAGCGCTGAGGGAACTAATCAGTGGAATCCGCTAGAGCAGATTTGTTTAGAATAAATACCTATAAACTACAATAAAAAGTGTATACATGCCGACGCAAACAATTTCAGAACTTTTGCAGACTTGGTCCTTCCAGCCTTTTGTTCAGTGTCCTTTGTCATTTGCAGACAATGCTCATCTCCTCTCACTCTTTTAACTGTGCTGTCAAAGAAAAAAAATCTCACTATTGATTGAAATATAAAAGTGCATTTTGTCTTTGTTAGATATTGACATTTATTGTAACCTTAAGAACTCCAGCATGATGAAAGGCCAGTTTATCATATCTTTTGTATGAAAGTGTGCTGTCTGTCCTGTGGTAAAGTAAAGTTACATTAAACTTAATAAAATCAAATGGTTGAAGTCAAAATTTAGAATTTATTTCTCACATTGCAGCAAAGCAGTGCTATAAATTAATAAGATGATCTCTACTGCCACACTTGGCTCTGAGAGGCTATGCTCTAGTAGAGAAAACCCTGATGGAAAGGTGAATCAAAATATTAGACAATCATTAATTTTAACCTGATGGTGGCACTTGATGATAACTCGGGGGTACAAAAGAGCTGACAATGATCATGAACATCTCCTCCAAATTGACGTCATGACTGGCTATTCCAAAATGTGTCCATTCAATAATTGTGAAAACATTTCACAAATCACAAAAAATATCAATTTACTGTTGCATTAAAAGGAACGTCAGATGATCTTGAAAGTCATCAGGATACACCGTCTTGGGAAAATGAATACATGCAATATATCAAAATATCATGGCAGTCCATCCAGTAATTGTGTACACATTTTCTTCACAACAAAAATGTCCACCTCATGATGGCATAAGAGGAAAAAGTCAGGGGATCACAAAAGTCATTAGGATATACTCCCTGGGGAACATAATTGCCTAGAGGTTACCAAAATCTGGTGATGGTTCATCCAATAATTGTGTTTATAAATAATAGAAATGTCAACATTATGATGCTGTAAGAGGAAAAGTCAGGGCATCAAAAATGCTGGGGGAACATGGGGGACATGAATGCTTACAGTATACCAAAATGTAAATGTAGTCAATCCAATAATTGTATAGACATGTTGTGAATAACAAAAATATCAACATTATGATGACATAAGAGGAAAAGAGTCAGGGTCAACAAAAGTCATTAGGATTCATCCTCCGGGGAATATGAATGCCTGTACACAATTCCATGACAATCCAACCAGTATTTGCTGTGATATTTCAGTCTGGACCAAAGCAATGCACCAAATAACATGCTGCTCTCCCCAAAGCCACACTGCTTGTGTAACTTAAAACAATATTTGTTTTATGTGGAAAGAAATAGCTTGATTCATTGTTGAACAGCTTCAGTAAAAGGGAGGGTATTTTTCTATTCAAAGACCATATTTTATTTGTTACCTGACAAACTGCCCTGTAGCCTGCAGACTTGAGACTGTAGAGACTCAGGTCAATATTCCAGTATAGAATGTAAATTTAACTTGTTGACACTCTTTTGACACTGACTAAATGTTCAGCATTTTCAATGGCATTTTTGCTTTAGAAATATTGAATAGTTTAGCTGTAGCTCCGAGGCATCACACCAGGCAGCCATTAGTCAAGTGTCAAACTGAAGTGGAAATATGAAACTCAACACCAGTGTTACACTTATGTCACCAACATTCTTGCAATCACTCGGGTGCCGTCATGCAGGTCAGATGAAACTGGGCATTCATTTGAATGTAAAATGTCAAAATTACAAAGGCAGTGTTTGGTTAGTGTGTAAGACTAATGTCTGGTAGCTTCTCTTCTACATTTACAACTGTAACAGCTCAAATGTATTAGTTATTGTAGCCAGCTACTAGCCAACAAGCACACTCCATGCATCTGTGAAGAGATGCTCACTTTCTTTCAGATCATAGAGGTGAACCATGTCTGTTCTTGTAATGCAGCTTTAGGCCCAATTTAAGTGTCCCAGACGATTGGAGATCTGAGGCCAAATGCCTGTATTAGGGCCAATTTAAACCACAGCTCTTTAAGTAGCTCAATAAGCTTGACCTGGTCAAAGAGGCAGTGTGACCCAGTCTTTGAGCCATTACAGATACCCCAGAGATTTTAAATGCTGTTTGACTTTCCCATCACATTATCTGCAGCTGTCTTTAGATAGGAGATGTAAAGACAAGACATCAAATATTTCTCAGATGATGAAAACGAGCTCCATATATATTAACTGGATGTTATTATTTGTGCATTTAAGTTAACCTGATCATCTTTCTCCTTCTTCACAGTTTTATTTTCTTTGAAGGCACAAATGAATGCACACAGAAACATTGCCTCAAGCTAGTCTTCTTTCTTGAGCCCTCATTTGGCAAAATCCAGTGACAAATATAGTTGTGTGGTACTGGTGTTTTTTGGGAAGAACTGTATGTTGTGATCTCAGCCCAAATTGGATGAACATAGTTTTTTATGTGTGACTCATCAGTGGCAGATTTAGTGTGCACAGCACAACTATGTCCAAATAAGAAGCTATCGAAAACGTGGTCACTTTACTTTAAACTTAATTTCCCAACAGTCATATTGTTTGTGCTCAGAATAGACTTGTGTCTGCAGGTCATGCCATAGTTCGGTCACCTTGCTAACTGGGTATATGTCGGCTTTACGTGGCATGTGAAACCCAATAGATCAGATTTTCCCCTTTGTTCTTTAGCTAATTTTTCACTTCAGAAGAGTCGTGACGTGTATGACGTTAACATTCACAAATATCTGGTGCCTGTTACACATAGAATCCTACACAATTTCAGTACAACACTTGAGACTTAATATCTCCTTAGTTGAAGGACTTGCATAAAGGGTTTTGCACAGAATCACATAAAAGGTTGCTTTATGTAAGGAAAACTGTTGAGGCACTTACTGCATTGACTGAGATTTTCTACAATTTCGATAGTGAACATTTGTTTGTTGCACTTGTGACACTGAAGGTCTTTTGTTCAGCGGCTTATCTAACTTCAAGGGATAAGATCAAGATTAGGAGAAAAACTTTAATATTTAAGTCAACATTGTAAGGAAACCTTAAAGGTATTTTGTGAAGCCAATTTCATTTTAAGTAAACCTAATATCAGACTTTGAGGAACATTTTAACTTCAGGCATTCTGTGCAACTGGCTCTTGGCCTTTAGGTTTTAAGGAACCCTACATGATTATTCATCCGTAGAGGGACTACTGGAGGAGAAAAATTGTTTTGTTTTTTTTGAATCAGCTAGTCCAACAATGATGCATTAAGAATGTATTTAGTTGGTGATATCAATCCACTATGTGTTTATTCACTCAGGGACAGTCAATTATTCATCATTCATTCATTATAAACACAACATAGAGTACATGCAAAGGAAAAACAATCAGCTGAGTTAAAATCTGTATGCATTGAAGCACAGCAGTGAAAATCAGCTGTCATTCCCACATGCACCAAACTGTGAAACACACTGGTTTTGGCTGACAGCCAGAGAACAGATGTCCTGTGCAACCGCCTGAACACCAGTGAGCCAACCTTTAGCCCAAAACTCCATATTTTACATACAGTGAGGGGGTGAATGAAATGGGAACTTTCACTTCTCTCGTTGTCCTCTCCCTTGGCACCTGTAAAATCGGTTATGCTGCTTCAGGATGAGCGGGTTGGTACTCATAAATGCACAGGCCATTATAGTTCAGAAGACAGGAGAGGGGGCCTGGGGGAGGGGCATGTTACATCATCCAGGTTTTTGTTTTGCAATTCAAAAAAAGACTCTTTCTGCAGCTGTCTGCAGGGAGTCTGATTCCCAGGTTTGTTGGACCATTCCAGATGTATAATCACCTCCAATCAGGCTGTCCTCCAGTCAGCATTACCATCTGCTAGAGTGGCACTTTGGTTATTGAGGTGCCTCAGAGGGCTGCTACAGGGGAGATGAGGGGTCGCTCTTCCAAAACCTTGAAAACCTGCATCTCTGAACACAAAGAGTCTTTGCAGAACAATAAAGTCACCAGATCTAACAGCAGTATTGCAACTATAATAATGGTTTGCATAGTGTTGGTGTTGATCTATATTGCTTACATTGTAGCAATACAGTATTGCGGCATCGTAAGGTTTTTTTAATTGCTCACAATTTCTTGTACAATAATGATCTGCTATGTCTTATCAGATTTTTCAACCAGTCATTGAGCAAAATTCATCCCCATCAATTAAGTAGCTTCATTTTGTTTTCTTCTCTTAACATTCGTCCTAATTAGCAAAACAATCCCTCTGTTGAACTTGAAACTTCCACCACAGTTAACAACAGAAAGCCTGGAACTTCAGTCATACAAGGTTTGTTGAAAACATGATCAAAACTTTTCATGTTTTCTTCTTGACTTTTACTGGACCCACTGAATAAATAATGCTGTGAGGTTGTCAAAATCTAGTTTAAAAAAAATAGCCTTTAATTATCCTGCCCAGCCTGTTGACTTTCCTAGTACACACAGTCTCTGGCAAACAAAGTGTCGGTGAATATGTAATTTTCACGGAAAGCTTCTGCTCAATGAGGTTAATATTTTCGGGTAAATTTCCTCTACTTATTGTTGATCTTCCATGACCAAACTAAATGTCCAGCTGTCACTGTTCACAATTTAGCAATATTTCCATTGATATTCTCACACCAGCTCATATCTGGAAGAGAAACAGATGGTCGTTATGGTCCCCTCTTCCTGAGGGTTACTTCCCCACAAGTAGTTGCCACTTGAGTTGCACTCACACATATGTTCATTATCTCCAAGCACTCAATTGCTCCTCCACTACATGGCCCCTGGCATCCATGCTACCCGCTCCTCTCCAGCAGCTGGAAAAGCACATGTGCATATAATGATTTCCGCTTTTAGACTCCCACATCAGCGGGAAAAAAAACAAACGATGTGATGAATTTGTCAAGCTGTAAGGAGCAATATGTAAGATATGGCCAAAATTTACATTTTAAACATTCAAATATGAACATTACCAACAGAATGTGAAGACGTAACACTTTTGACTTAATGTCAAAGACGTCCATTTATTGCGTTACAGAGATATCTATTGACATTAGCATGCTGAGCAGATATCCCCAGCCTGTCCAACACAATCTCATCTCAAGTCATCATCTTCTGGTGGGTTTACGCTGCACCTGGTTATGTTTAGGCAACAATAGTAAATGGAAACCAATGCTGGGATGCCAACAAAAGGGAACAAGAAGTTATTCCAGTATTAGTCTCTGTTGTTTTGAGATTCCTGCGATCAGTTCAGCAATCTTTTTTATGTCCTTTTCTTCCTCTTCCATAAATGAAAAAGCCTTCTTTGGCCCAATCTTGCTTGCTCAGTGCAATGTATATTTATTTGACCAAACAGTGTCAACGTAAAAGTACAAACAAAGTTCAGATTTTGTAGTTGTGCCAACATGCCAGGTTCAGCCAAACCAGCATGCCCCACCTCTTTAATCAATGTCTGTGCTCATGATCTCGCCAACTCCAAGAATTTGTAACAGTTCAGACAATCTAGAATCCAAAATCCATGATTCTAGTGTTGTAAGGACAGCCACTTCAGGCTGGTATACAGCCAAGCCGATTTAGCTCTGCTAAGATAGCTTGCAAGCCTCTTGTATGTCACTCAATCAAGTCTCTATTCTTTTATTGTTTCAATCCAGGCATTGGTCAAACACACAATATGCACAGATAACCTGAGGTCCAAAACCTCCCAAAAACTTTTGTTTTTTTTAGTTAAGCATAGTCAAAAAGCTGAGAGACACATGAAACACAGACAGTGCAACTAGTGACAATGCCAATTGTAGGTGAGACCAGGGGCTTTGCAGCAAGGAGCAATTGTGAAAATCTGAAACTGCGAAAAAAAAAGAAAAAAAAAAGAGACATAGCTTTGAATTGCTGTAACAATCATTCCTTCATATGGTAGCAGATGAAACATTTGATTTTTATTGTTTCAATCAACATTTTAAATCTCACTCTTGATTCTGTCAACAAGTAAAACACAGATACTAGTAACACACTCAGAAATTTCATGCATATATTTTGAGAGGTTTTTGGTCATGATATCAAAACTAAAAATGATAAGAATCACCCCTAGTCTCTCCAAATAAAAACATTACAAATAGTTTCGAAGTGACTGTTTTCCTGCTACTACTGAGCTGATCCAGTTTTAAAATAAACTACAGGCAGACGCTGCAAACCAAAGCTTATAAAATAGCAGTATTGTTTTGACCGCCTCTCTGAGTTTCATCAGTTTGGCCCTGCTGTTAGTAGGTAGTTGACTTGGAGGTGAAATGCTGACCCTGTTATTTAGGAGCAAGTAACCTGGTATTACATTGCTTGCAAATTGGCTGTGAATTTTCATAGGATGAAAATGGAAACTGGCCATGCTTGAGTGAGTGCCAGCATGGCAAAGGATGCACAAAGAGGTGATGATGATAAAAACTACATTGCAAGGATCTGTGAGTCCACTGTGACAAAGTGGAGGCAGGTTAAGGAGTGTGTAGGTTATTGTGTAGAAGAGAGTATGTTGAGTGTGCTTATGTTGCAGCAGTAGCTTGCTGGACGAGGTGTTGAGCTCATGTGGCTATTGTTGCTCTCCGAGGTGCTGCACCTCTCCTGCTGCTGAGTGGTGGAGGTCTTGAGGTTTGTGCTTGGTCCTTGCCCAGATGATGAAGTAAACGGAGCCCATTCTAAACTCTCAAAGTGCATTAGGGGGTTATGACTTAGCTGTGAGGACCATGTGCGTAGGCTGGGCATCAGCTGGATCTACACAGAATTCTCAGCAAGCTTGCTGCTTGTCAGAGCTGAATAGCAATTTCCAGTACTCTGTGCTCCATTCAGACATATCTGTATAAAAGAAGTACAAACAAAATGGTTTCAAATTCTGATTCTGGCTAATATCACAAATGTATCATGCTGCCAGATATAACACCAGTAGCTCACTTTATAAAAGAGTAACACAAGTTGAACAACAAATAGATTTGAACTTTTCTTTTTATTTCAGCTGATCATTTTTGAATTAATCAAAATTTTAGTGTGCTGGACATACAAATCAATTTAAAAATAAAACACAGATCATTGAAGAATTTTTTTTTTTTTTCTTAAATGATCTGTGTTTTATTTTTAAATTGATCACACCCAGTAATTCTAATAGATAAGCTGAGGCCAAATGCCTGTATTAAAATAGAAGCACTGTTGAACGCTGTAAATTTTGTATGTGTCTCAGCCACATTGGTCATCATGATCATATGGGCTGTCATGGGTTATTTATATTTTTAAGTACAAAAAAAGCATCAGTGCACTTGCTTAAAAAAGTGTGGAGCGATTGCTGTGTAATTAGGGAATGTGGTAAACAGCCATGTCCATTTAGTAGGAAATAAAAGGAAATATGGGTTTAAGAGTGAGGGCATTAAAAAGTGGCAATGTTTGAGACCATGTTTGTTGAGACCACAGTGTTTTGTTTTTTATGTTAGTTTGGGGGTTTTTTGGTCAATGTTTTTTTTCTTTTTAAATTCAGCCCATATCTTGCTGATCTTTGACCTTGAATGAAAAAGTAGAAACCAGTATGGATTAATCTATTTCATGGAGTGAGTTATGCTCTATTCCTGGCATAATTAAGCTAAATAATTCCCAGAAATATTTCATAGGGGTGACCAGATGGGGCCACTAAAAATCTTGGGGTGGCACACCAAAACCAAAAGCCATAACTGAAGTTTCTAGAATCTAGCTGTAGTCAGTATGGAAAATTAAGGAATTGCATTCTAATAAACTCTGGCTTCTTATTTTACAGTTAATGTTATTAATAATCTGATTTGTTGCAGTAATCCTTGTACAGTTAAGATTTTGAGTTCTGCAACAATCCTGTTTTACTGTGTTTATGTATCTGTACATGTTAGCCTATTCATTGTTATTCAGGCTGGCTGTCCTTTTCCTTAAAAAGACAAATATACAGCTTTAATTTGAAAGATTGATGTAAGGTATGTTGATTGTAAGGAACAAAACATTTACAGGGAACAAGCCTTCTCAAGTTTAGGGGAGATTTGTGGGTACTCAGAGAACCCATTTTTTTGTTCAGATATCTTGAGATGAGAGTTTAAGGTACTCAAAAAGCCAGAGAATGTATTGTCAACAAAAGTCAAAGAATGTATAATATTAACTTGCTGTGAGCTGTAAATTCACCACTTCTTCACCTGACAATGCAGTCCCCCTCTGTGCTGCTGCCTGCATGTCTGCAGCTGCAAAGAGTAGAGTAAAAGTCCAAAACAAATTAACCAAATGAAGTACAAAAAAACGCACAGTAAAAGAAAGACTGCTCAACTTGAAGCAATCACAGTTGACTGAGGGTCTCCAACTGATGAGTCGAGCCTCTGACTTTTAAGGGGCAGCCCTAGTAGGTTTGAATTGATGCCTTAAGTTGTCTAGTTTCACAGGAAACCACTACCATCAGACTTAAGAAATGAGCCTGACACAGCCTCATAAAGACAACGTTGGCATTAAATTACAGTTATAAATTGTTTAAGAGGGGCCCCCCATTTCTGCCCCCTTGGAGGCACCACTGCTTTTAAGGTGATTTAAACTATCTAACCATCTAATACTCTCCGCTATGGTGCAGTAAAGCCCTGCCACAAAGATGTGATGAAGACTTAAATCCACTGATCCAAATCATGGTTTATTTGTTTAATTCATGATTATTCAAAACATGCAAGGATATGGCAAGATGTAACTTCATGAAAAAAAATCACTGCTTTCTTGTTTTCTTTGCAAGGACTCTTTCCAAAGAGTGCTGATGTCTTACACTGAATACATTGTCTGCTTGAGTGCGGAAAGCTTTGGTTTTTTAACCGGCTCCAACTTCGTTTTTTTCTTCAGCAGTGCTGATTTGGGTTTTGATCCTCGATGAAACTAATTCTGTAGTTCTGCAAATCTGTGCACACTAGCTCAGTTTCCCTCCAACTGACTTTGAACAAAGTGACGGGATCAAAGAGCGGTTTAATCTGATATTCCAGCACCTCAGGTTATTACAGTAGATGCAAGCGATAAAGACACCAGCCACCCTTCGACGAGGGTGTCATTCATTTCTGTGCCAGATTAGATCTGTACAAATGGATCAAAGTGATAAGTGCCAACTAATTATTCTTTGAGCATGAAGTAGTTCTTCTTTTGACGTGTTGATGAAATGCCCCAGTTAGTGTGTAAATGGAATCACACAGTCTCAAACGGGGAGAGACTAGATTTGGTTACAACATTCATTGACAGTCAAACTCATTCATTATAGATGACTTTATGAGAAGATGGGGGGTAGAAGGGACGAGGGGTGGTACTGCAAATGTAACATATGTCGTTATTATTGTCAGTGCATGATTCTCTTTCATGCATAGCTTAAAAAATAACCTATGAACCTAAAAGTTAGTCTCTCTGAAGACGTGGTGCAGAGTTTTTAAGTGTCAAAGTGATACGAATCAGCCTCACACAGCCTCAATTACATGGTGGTAACTTTGGTTTGTGTTGATCAAAGCATGAAAAAGCAACTTGTCTTCTCAAAAACAATGTCCTAGATACTCCAGAGTCCTCGCTTTGGACAGTTTTCATCTAGAATTACAATGGCCATCCTTTGTTTTTTAAAAGAATGGGGAGCATTTCTGCGGAAAATGATGCCACCAGACAACAGAAATCATGTTTCTCTGATTGCCTCTTAAGCCATGTAGACAAAGTGACGCACTGTACAAACATACAAGAAGAGGAAATGTGGCAAGGGCATAAACTTGAGCAGCACATCCTGTTTAAATATTTCACAGGCACCAAATCTGAAAGGGGACTTGCGATTATGAAACATGGTTTCAGAGCTGGTGGTGTTCACAGAATCAAAGCAAAGTTCAGACAACTCATCCTCACGGAGGCTTTGCGACTTTAATGAGCTTTTTCTCTGAAGCCCATATAAACTGGCAGTCAGTCTTCTCTTTGAGCTGTTATTGTCCAAAATGCACAGTTATTCAAAGAGGGCTTTACTGTAGCATGTGTGAACACTGTGGAGAAAACACCTTGTTATTTTGCCCCCATGTCTCTATAAGTTAAGAGCTTTAAATGTATAATGTTAGAACAGTGTCTCTATATATAATATACTGTAATAATGATAATGTGTCTCTGTGGTCTTTCACTTTAAATTGCTTTATTTCCCCTACCACCAGGGTCAGGGATAAAACAAGGGGATGCAATTACTGCCAGCCTCTAACTTCCAATAAATAATTCCCTTAACAGTAGATAATGAATCCATGTTTAATTAGAAATGGTAATTGATACAAACCGTATAAAAGTCTATTGCACTTAAGCACTTCCTGCTTTATTTTTTACTTAAAGTATGAGGTTGTTGCTTTATGCCCAGAGGCTGTTGAGGCTGTTTTAATGCTTGGCATAGGGAATTGGTAGTTTTGGCTTTGTGGTTCAAATAATGACTGCCTGTTTACTTCCATCCCCTTTAGATGGCTGCTTTGGTTTTGTAAGACAGATTTGACCCTTTTTTCCTATCAAAGTCAGTTTTTTATGCAAAAGAAACAGGTATGGGATAATAATACCAGTTTAGCAATTCTCCAGTGTTACTGTAATAGGCTGCTGAAACATCTTCCTACACACTTATGTAATTACTTGCCTTGGCGCCATGTCTACCACCCAACTGACATGGCCGTAATTAGTAAAAACATAACATTTTTTACTGGTCTCCTCAGATGTATGGATACTGCTTGGGAATAAACAACTCCCTGTTGAAGGGACGTATTATCTACAGTTTGAGGATTTTACAATCACAGCTTTTTTAATGAGTACTTGAAATCGGCAATTGGAGACCAGGCCCTGATACATAATAACCTTTCAGTAATTAATAGTGCATAAAAATATCCAGCTGCTCATCAGTACTCCATTACGAGAATTAGCCTCAATCAGTGCCAAGCACTCTGTAGCTCCTCTTTGACATGATAGGACATGGCGCAGTTTGACTACCTGAAAGTGGCAGAAACAGTATTTAGTTTGAAAGCTACGCATGCTGTGTCGCCATGGCACATTTTCAGACACAATGCTGATAATGGCACACAGGCATGACGAGAAGAAACTAGATTTAGTTTCAGAGGGAGACCAGATGGAAGGAAGCAAAGGATGAAGTGATGCAATTGGGTGACATGCTGGGGCGCTTTGATGGTTTTGCTTCTCTGACTCTGGGGCTATATGATACGACGTGTGGTTAATAATGATGCATACATATACAGGACATGTCACTGCATGGGATATACCACACAGCTAACACAGGCATTGGTATGTCTCTGTACTGGTGACAGCTGTGGTTGAAGGCATATACTTGTGGGTAATCCCTCCCTCTGTATGTTCATATATCCCATTCTTATGAACATGATGTCTCAAGAAAATCCTTAGTTTTCTCAAATTTGACACAATCGTCCACCTGGCCTCAAGAATGAACTATTTTGATTTTGGTGGTCAAAGTTCATAGTTAGTGTGACCTTGTCTGTCATGAATGTGATATCTCAAGAGCACCCTGAATGAAGTTTCTCTAATTTAAAACAAACACCCACTTGGACTCAACAATGCATTGAATAAATTTTGTTGGTCTGAGGTCAAGGTCAATATGACCTTGGGTCCATCTCATTCTTGTAAATGAAATATCTAAAGAGAGCCTTAATGAAGTTTCCACAAATCTGGCACAATTGTCCACTTCAACTGAAGAATGAACTGTTTAGTGTGAGACTAAGAATTTGACGCTACATATGAGTCTGAAAAGATATGAAGTTAAATGCAAATTGACTGGTTGGCAGATGCATACAACCATGTGGAAGTAATTCTACTTTTTTTCCAGATGAAAAATGAGATTGCAAAGTCTATACAACAATCACCCCTATGTGGGAGAAACTACATTTTGTTATTCAATGAGGCACTTTAGCAAACAATATAAACAGGAGTGAGATGCTCAAAATCTGAGTGTTTTTAGAAGCTAGAGCAGACAAAATCACACAAAGGCTGATTGACAACATGCTTCAGAATAAGAGCGCAGTGTTTTGGGCTGTATTGGTGGCACTCATCAAAATGACAACGTTACCTTGTTTGCAAAAATGCTTCAGATCAAACACAACTCTAAATCCAAATCTGATCAGGGTAATTATTACTACTGTTGTTCACTGTACAAAATAGGCTGCCTTTCAAGTGCAGGATTGACATTAGGTGATAGTAATTTTTCATTATTTAAATAAAAAAAAAAAAAAAAACATTATGAGTCTTCTTGAACACTAGAAACAACACTTAAAGGAGCTGAAGGGGGCTTTAGGGTAGGTGCTAGGTGTACACAGCAATATTGTATTATAAGCATAAAGACATGACTGGCTGGTCAGTGGGATGCACTTTTTTCACAAGTGTTTTTCAAACTAGGCAGAGCGCACTTGGGGAAACACCGGTGGGATACACACACAGGGACTCACATGTAACTAACATGTACACGTGGCCGGACCAGCGAACACAACAAAGAATAGAGGCTCAGATCACAACATTACACAGGTAGCATGAATTCATTTTCTGCACAGATTGCTATTACTCCACTATATCTTTACATACCAATAGTAGTTTGATGCTATATTAATGCTTTGAATGTTTTATAGTGCTCCTGTTGAAGTCTAGTCAATGCTATTATTAAATAATACTACATACTGTCATGAAATATTAGTATATATATATATATATATATATATATATATATATATATATATATATATATAAGGATACAAGGCCTGGCTGTACGTTTATTTATATATATATATATAAACGTACAGCCAGGCCTTGTCTCCTCAAGAAAGTAAAAGATACCCTCAACTTCCCCTCCTCCCAGTCTCTTTCCTCCACACTACAGTGAACATCATTAAGAATACCAATACCAATACATTATTTCCATGGCCTAATAAAGTTGAGTTAATATTCGTGAACATGAGCTTTCACTTAAAGCTAAAACCAGACAATTAAGTCAAAAAACGTGTGATGTTATCAAGTAAAAAGTCTGGAGCTGTTCCATTATCAATGAATGGAAGCCTGAATTTAGTGCCTTGCAAAATGTTTGTTTTCTTTCGTTACACACAAATGATCTTTATTAATGTCCCAAGTTCTTAGACAGAAAATATACCAATAAACTCAGAGCACTCCCCTGCCTGCTCTCAGTGTCCTCCAGAACATCTCTGACCATTCACTGTCCATGGAGCAGCTCCAGACTATATACTTTATGTCTGTTTATGACATTGCAAATTTGACTTTTAATGTAATTTCAGAAAGAGTTGTCCATGTTCATTAATATTTTTGGGCTGTCTTAGACCCAAGGAATAATACGTGTGGATTTTGAAAATCTGGGTTGTTCCCCTTAACAACAAAGGACTTTGTGCTTTAGTATCATTTCCCAATAATTTCAGCAGCTTTCCAGCACCAAGTGCTGTATTATCGTGGCACCTTTCAGCATGGGTTCAAAGGAACCATTAAAAATAAGGAAATATCATCCCACTTTTGTGTCTCTTTGATGTCGATTGCTCAATAAAAGCAAACTGTCGCATGAACGATGCTCACAGACAGATGGTGAGTGAGACTTCAAGGCCATTCAATGTTGGCCACGAGTACAAACCAGAGAGTCTGCTGATGCCCCACTACAAAGCCAAAAGTAAACTACAACTAGTTTATTTCTTTGGTGCAATTTCAGGTGATTGTATTGATGATTACATTTTAATCACTGATAACAGTCCAGTCACTAGAGTGAAATGTTGGTACTGTGCATCTCTGCAAACCCTAGACATGGTACATTTGTAAATGTGATACGTATAATAATTACATGTATATGAATGGATGGTATGAAATCTTTAGGCTGCCAGCTTTATGGAATGCAACCAAACGTGTCTTTTGAACAAGATATCGGGACATTTTCAGCTATGTTTGCTTTGGCCAATAGAGGCTCTTCAAATGAAACAATGGGACATTTCCAGGCATGTTTGGTGCAGCCAAAGCAGATCTTTCTAAAAAAGATATTGACATATTGACATTGATGACATCCACAGCCATGTGTGTCACTATCAAACTTGGTCTTTTTAACAAGATTCAGGATGTTTGTTTGTTTTGACCAAACTGGGTATTTTTTATGAGAAAGCGGGACATTTCTAGCTGAGTTTGATGTGACCAAACTGGGTCTTTTTAAATGAGATATCACGACAAACTGGGTATTTGAAGCCAAAACATGACCTTTTCCTAACCCCTAATCAAGTGATTGTGGTGCCTAAAACCTAACTTTACTTCTCACAACATAAAACTGAAAATCGAAATGTAACAAAACATATCTGCTACATAAAAAAAAAAAAAAATGTATGTATTTAACATATTCTTAGTTTTAAAGGATGTACAATACCAACTCTTATTCTGGAGACTGGACTGCAGATAAACCACTATTTCCATTAACCCAACAAGTAAGCAGCTATTATTCCTATCATTGTTTGGGTCAAGGTGTGAAGAAAAATCTCGTGAGGTGGGTGAACTCTCTGATTATCTGTACACCACAGGGAATATTTTTGTACACGCAGGGAATATGTCTTTGAGGATTATGGATTGAAAGGTCTGCTGAACAACTTCTGTTTATTTTTATTTATTTTTTTTAGGAAACCAGTGGCTTATTTCTGTGTTTGCAGAGTAATCATCAATAGAAAAGTCTGTAAAAGTAAAGATAACAGGAGAGGCTCACAGCGTTTTCAGGAAGAACCATGCTGCTCCTTCTTCCCACGTGGGCCTTACATAAGCCTTCCCTCCCGTCCTGCTGTATCGTCTCCTCAGTATCCTATTGCCCTCTCCGACACAATTATGCACCCCCACTATGCGCACTCGCAGACCTCCCCCTCTATTCATGTTAACCCTGCATCACCTATCAGCCCCAGGGGCCTGTTTTAGCAAAGATGAAAGCATGGCAACTCCTTTGATAGCACAATTTATTACATGAATTCCCCCTGATAACTACAGGGAAAGGTGTGGAAGGAAAACAGGACTGCATTCACCTTGTTAAATCTGAAAATATCACCCACTGCCAATGCTGAACTCAATTTTCTTTGTGTTTGTGTACCGGCCACTGGTATCTGACAACTTCTCCTAGGAAACAGCTGCTTTTACTTGCACTGTCAAATCAAATAAAAAACAATAACAAAGTAAGCATGGAAAATAATTTATGAAGAGAGAACACGTGAGCAGACACATTTCGATGAAGCCAAATTAATCTTTAAAGCCTGTTTTTGAAAGTGGCGGTAGCAAAATACGAGACTGGTCTTTATACTTTATACTGTATTATAACCCCAATTTCAAAAAAAGTTAAGATGCTGTGTAAAACAAAAATAAAAACAGAATGCAATAATTCGTAAATCCTTTCTGACCTATATTCAGTTAAATACAGTACAAAGACAAGATACTGAATGATCAAACTGATAAGCTGTATTGTTATTGCAACATTTTTTTTTTAAATAAAGTAGGGACAGGGACATAAGTACCACTGTGCTACATCACATTTACTCAAAAAAAACCAAAAAAAAAACACTCAGTAAATGTTAGGGAACTTAGGGCACTGATTTTTGAAGTTTTATTGGCTTGGCATTGTCTTGCTGAAATAAGCAGGACATGTCTTGAAAAGACCTTATCTGGATGGCAGTATATGATGCTCTAAAACCTGTATGTACCTTTCAGCTGTCATGGTGCGTGCATATTATCCATGATGCCGTGGGTATTAACCCCACCCCCATACAATCACAGATAATGGCTCTGACTTTTGTGCTGGTAACAATCTGGATGGTCCTTTTTCTCGATAGCCCAGAGGACAGGACATCCATCATTTACAAAAACAGTTTCAAATGTGGACTCGTCATACCACAACACACTTCTGCATTTTGTCAGTCCATTTTAGATGATCCCAGTTCAGAGAAATCAACGGCATTTCTGTATGTTGTTGATATATGACTTTACACTACAGTACATTTGTAGATACAGCAACAAACCGTGTCCACCCGCAATGGTTTTCAAAGTGTCCCTGAGCTCATGTTGTAATATTATTACAGTCATGTCAGTTTGTAATGCAGTACAGCCTGAGAGGTCACAGGAAATCAATGCAATATCTCCAGATTCTCTGAATATCTTGGTTATAATCTGGATTGTAGATGTTAAAATCTTAAATTTCTTGCAATTGTGCAAATGCTTTTGTCTTTTGAATAATTGAGCCCTCTGAGTTTGCCCCTTTCATACCTTATCATGATACTGTCATTAATTACCAGCTAACCTGGTTACCTGTTTTTTTCTTCTTCTTTTTTCTTCTTTTAGCATTTCACAACTTTTCCAGTCTTTTGTTTTTCTTGTCTCAAGTTTTTGTTATGTGTTGCAGGCATAACATTTAGAATAAGAGTATATTTACAGAAACAAACCAATAAAGTCCATCAGTTTAAACATCAAATATCTTATCTTCTCACCGTATTCAACTGAATACAGGTTGAAAAAGGTTTGCAAATGATTGTTATCTGTTTTTGTTTACATTTTGCCCAGCATCCCTTTAAAATTGGGGTTGCACGTTGTTTATTACACTGAATTAAAGACTAGCTTGTTCACAATCTAGAATTTATTTTACTGGATTGTATGAGTCATATTTTTTTAGTACTATATGTTTGTTTGAAGGCATTACGGCAGATAAAACAAAATCACATTTTGCAAAGACAATTTTAGAGCAATACCAAAAGTAAATATTTAAATGAAAACATGAATTCAGACTAATTTCTTCCCAAAAGAAACAGAAGGAGTTGAGTAGGCCTTGAGGCAGAGTTGCTGTGAATAAAGCAAACCTGATAAAAAAATCGGCTCTTGTCCTGAAAGTACTTCAGTCACACTGGTGTTTAGCTTTGACTGTTGGAGAATATACCACCTATAAAAAGACTGGTCTCACAACACAGTGTGCCCCAGGATCAATCCTTAAGAGGGAGCTTGAACTCTTTTTTTTTTTTTTTTTTTTTTTTTCGTGGGTCGGAGGTGTGAATCAATGCGAGTATGGCATGCAACCTCACAGCAAGCTTCTTCTTCTTTCTATTTAGCAGATGAGCATCAACAGTGGAATAATCAGCTTTGTTTGCAATTATAGGATCTGGAACAAGATTAAGTTGATTCCAAGCAGCAGGAGTCTAAATATCAGTGCAAGATCCTGCCTAACACAGGATAAATGGACCTTTCTGCAGCCTCTGACATGTAACGACTTGCGTGGTGAATACTGTTTTTTGTCAGAGTTGCCTTTGTGGCTACCTCAATTAGATTGCCGGGATGTGTAATTCATCTGACGAAGATGTTTCAAGAGAAGGGAACCTCATCATGTGCAATTTGCAAACACACACTTGCCACCTTTTTCATCATTAGGAGCCGACAGGTCTGGTCAGCCAAAAATCCTCAGCCGCCAGATCCCCGCTAGGGAATCTGAATCTTCCTCTCCACATTCATTACTCGAACCAAGAGACCTTTCACTATTCATTTATGTAGTCCAAGGGAGTCTTGAAATTCCTTTTGGATCACAAATAATGCACCATTCAAATACCTGTTTCGACCGAATTTCATATACGAACCCCGGTGGCCTGCCATCTTACACTTGTCTTGTTGGAGTCCTCACATGCTAACCTCTTTTAAAGCAGCACTGCTCCCTGCATTTCAGCCGTTGCTCAATTGTCAAGGCACACTAAAGAAAATCCAGTGTTGTGTGAAATGGCCGGGGACCTGTCTCTCTAACTGTTAAAACCTTAGCAACAGCTGCACCTCAGTGAACATACGTTTTTCTTTTCCCGGTGATCCTTTCATTTTACAGAGCCACAGGACGCCACACGCACAGCCCCGCTGTTCTTCCATCCCCTTTTTCTACCCGCCGTGTTCATTCCCGGCGTTTCGTGCCTCCTCCCACTCTCTTTGTCATTGCTTTGTTTACTTACACAGAGCTTCGGCGAAGCAGATGCACCTGTCCTCTAAGCGATATTTGGCAACTGCATGTCTCCCTTGGCGGATGTCTTTGTAACTCATCAAAAGTTCTTTTGAAGCTCGCTCAGTATTCAGGCAGCGAGGCGTGCCGACGATCATCAGAGGTGAAACTGTTCTAAGCTTCGGTCTGATTCAAAAGGTCAAGCTGCCACAAGCACTTTTGCTAGTTAACCATCCTTAAACCGAAAAACAGTCCATCCTCAGTCTCTGTATATCAGGCAGCAGATGGAAGCCTTTGCTGTTGGATTGTTCATTGTGTGAATTTGATGTGTCTGGTTACATTGAACACTTTGCTACTGCATTCTCACTAATTATTTGAAGTGAAATAGCATCTGCAAGAACAATAGCCTTATCAGCTTCCCACTGATTGCATCTGATGCACCCTGCATTCACACAGCTAGCCTCTTTCATTCATAAACCACATTCATGGTTTTACACACACTCATATTGTTATCCTTCATACAAATGGATATGGTTATAGGCCTAACATTGGCCATCAGCAAATTTTTCAATATGCCTTGAGGCTGCAAATCAGAAACGAGTAGGAATAAAAAGCCCATTTGCATCACATATAAAATCTGATACAGCTGACACGAGCAGAAAGTAAAACATTCATATTGAATCCGAAATTTAATGGCTGATTCCTTTTATTGTTTGTTTCATGTCAATTATAAATCATTTAGCAACTAGTTTACTGTTTAAATTAAAATGGTGTTCAGTTGCAATTATTGACAGTAAACCAGACCACTTTCCCAACCACATCAGAGTCAGACTTTAGCTACCTACAGTGAACTGAGACTAAAACATAACTCTAAATTACTGTAATGTCTCACACATTATAATTATACTGTGTGCATGCAACTTTAACAGAAAAATTAAACTGCTTCATTACTAAATGTTAACAATGCTGTGCTGTCTTTACCTTGTATTCACTACTACCTTTAGTGGTAGTAGTAGTAGTAGTAGTAGTAGTAGTAGTAATAGAAGCGGTAGAAGTACTTATTATATACTTATATACTTATTTATTTTTTGGTCCATTTCTCCAAATAGAAGGCACACAAAAAAGAATACAAAACAATGAAAAAGGAAAAGCAAATTGCAAATTACAACGGACTATATCATATATATATATATATATATCATATTTGGAAAGGTGAATGCTGAAGCTTAAGCTTATTATAACTGTCTCTTTTATACATCATAGTTATACATATTAGGTTGCCCTTTCAGTATGTGGTCCAGACTGTACAAAAAAAAAAAAGAACAAATACAAAAACAAGATTCTAAAACATACTATGGACAATAACAATCACACCTCAGTTTTATATACTGTATGTTTACACAAAGACAAAAAATACCAATGCAAAATGTTCACCAACTTATTTTTGAACTTTTTTTAAAAAATTGCATAGTGAACTACACTTTGTCCCTACTCTTATTTTTTTAATGTTTGTTTTTTTTTAAAAAAAACATACTAATTCCCTTGAGTTCATGCTGGCTCTCTCTAATTTCAAACAGCTTCTAACTACAGTTTTGGAAGCAAGTGATTTTGTGCTTTGTACATTATCTGTGCAGGTTTTAGATCAAATTAAAAGCATGTAAGTTAATAAATAATGTGTTTTTTATTGGCTTGTGATAATCTGATCAACTTGCAATTCTAAAAACTCTCTTCTGTAGCAGGAAAATTGGATTGGTGTTGGTTTCATCTTAAAGATGTAAGTGAATGCAACAAAAATACAGAAAATACCTCAAATGCTAAATCAACTACATACAGTATGTAAAAGAACAGCAAAATGACAGAAGTACAATTATTCAGTTTGTACATTTCCATCATTTGAAAGTATATGAAGTATTTTTTTATGCAATCCCTTGTTCTTTATTCAGAATTGTCTTTTGGAAAGTCAGACTGACATTGCAGTAGTAACACATCAATATCGCTATTGACTGGCAGTCCATCAGTATTATCGCTCCAGGAGTTTTCATGCTTATATTCATCAGCGCAGATCCTGACAGACAGATCTTTGCAGATTTTACCTTCCACACATCAATGTTGACTTTCTATTCTTCATGAAACATGTCTTATCACTTTGACTGATTGGTAAGAGAGGAGAAAGGGATCACTTTTCAAATGATTCTGGGATTGTCCCTATGAGGCAATATTATCAGAACTACGTATTTGATGTGAGTTAGAAGCTATGCCATGGGATTGTTAAGTCACACCTTATCAGGTTGTAGCGGAGCGAATAAGATGAATTTCCTCACAGTTGGAAGTTTTAGTGATGTAAACAAAAGTGGAAAAGCAAACAGGTGTTGAAGAAAAGTTTTAGTGGTGTGAACAAAATGGAAAAAACAAACAGGTGTTGAGGAAAATTCTTAAACAGACCCTGTATTATGTGCATGTGGAGAAGTGTACCTCAGCAGAATGGGAGTTCTCGTACACAAAGGATTTAAGACAGAGGCTTTAGCAGAAAAGTGAAGGGAAGGGGGGGAGAAAAAGAGGAATCCAACTTTTTATTAAATTTGCTTTATTACAGACCGTTTTTCTTCTTGATGAAAGCCATTTATAGCAACAATTTCCAGTCAAGTCTGTTTCATTTATATAGCCCAATATAACAAATTAGCCTTAGGGGTTTTACAATCTGTGCAGCATACAATACTCTCTGTTCTTTGACCAGTGGTGCTGCCAAGGGCTTGCCAGGCCCTCTCCATTGCCACCCCAACCCCGCCCCCCTGGACAAAAATAACCAAATCAAACAATTAGAGGTCTCTGTGTGGTGTTTTTAAACTTGAGTAGGCTAATTCCCTGTACATTTTGTGTTCCTTTTAATCACCAAACTCTCTCAAATTAGAGCTCTTTTTAAAGAAAAGGACTCAGTCTAATTTGAACATTGAAGCGTGTGTGTATAAATACATAACACATAAACACAGGATTGTTGTGGAACTCTAAATGTTAAATGTACCAGTATAAGTCTGTGCACATCAAATAATTTGTGACATTAACGGTGAAATAAAGAACCAGAGAATATTAGTATGCAATTTCATACCTCTCGTATTGGCATAGTTTTAAACTAGCCTTTATACTTAAAACAGCATGATAGAATTACTGAAATGAATCATGAATTATGGTTTGGTGTGCCACCCCAAAATTTCCAGTGGCCCCATCTGGCCACTCTAATGAATAATTTCTGGGGGCGCCGCTGTCTTTGACCCTTGCTTCAGAAAAAGAAAAACTCCCTTCCAAAATAAAAGCTTTAACAGAGGAAAGAAATGGAAGAAACCTCAGGTCGAGCAACTGAGGAGGGGTGCATGGAGAGATGTGCAATATGTGTTCGGAGTAGGCCGAATAACTGACAGAATATAATTAAAGTACAAACAATCTAAATTATACATAGCATGTGAACATATATGAAGAAAACGAATCAGAGAGGATGTCAAGCAGCTTTCAGGTGTCTCCACCACATAGCCTGAAACAGACAACACAAATGCTTTCATAAAAAAAGATCCTGAACATCTTTGCAGTCAAGTATTGTATAGAAATGTCTTCTCCAGATACTGTGAACTCATGTCCCCTCCCTAACAGGTCAGCCATGGGTCAGCCTGGCCATTATCATATATATTCAATAACATCACACTGGATGAATTTTCAATGCACTGATTTGTACTCTCCTGACCTCTGGCAATCTGCAGCACTTGTTTCAACATTCTCCGAGGTCTGAATGACTCACAACCTTCACCGGATTTTGTAAAATGTGTATGAGGACGAACGGGCCTTTGATGTCAACCATTATTAGCATCTTCCAGCTGTATTCCCTCACTTGAGACTCCCACACTCACAGGAACTGGTTTTGTGTGTTGGCCGTGCGTGTCCCTGTGTGGAGGGATTACTTTCTTGTCAAGGTGAGTCTCTAACGGCAACAACTCTCGCTCCTGTCTTGCTTGTGCAGTTTCAAAAAGTAAGAAGTTGCTTAGTTTTTTTACCTTGCTTTCAAGATGTTCTGTATGCAGTGTGTCCAACCGTTGTAAGTTCAAAGATAGGTAAATTATACAAGGAGGGCCAGTTTGTCATGAGAAATTTAGAAGCGCTACACTATTCAAGATTTACAAGAATCTTGTTATTTCTCTGGCTTGCAAAAACAATCATATGACTCAGCGAACCCTATACACAGGCTTCATCTAAGCCCACCTGGAAGATCACTGTCTCAATAACAACTTTTCAATCTTTGAGTAAAGATTTCTGTCCAGTGAAATCTAATTTTGACAATCTGCTCCAATCTAGCACTTTGTATGCCACGCAGTTACTTGACTGCAGCCGCACGGCACTAGTATTTCAATCTAGTGAGACAGATCAGTGAGGTCAAGATATTGTTTGATATAGATTGCAGGTGTACAGATAAGCAGATTACATGTGATGATTTAAATTAGACAGAAGTACTTTAATGCTTAGACTCTACGAGAGGGTTTGTAATAAAGGAGCAAGATAAATGCTCCCATGGAGTCCAGATACTAGTGATGGTGGTGGCTGATGACTCTGCTGAGGCTGATAGGCTTATGAGGCTGATCAATCAATCAATAAGTCAGACTTTATTTGTACAGCACTTTTTATACAAAGAAACCTATAAGTGTTTCATACAATAAAACCAAATCCCCCCCACACACTCCAAAAGCACACAAGCACATGGACCGAAGCAAGACTTTGTAATTAAGTAAATTTCTGAGCAGACAAAATGCCGGAAGCAGGTTAAAATCTAAAGAGAAAAAGATATAAATCCATAAAATATCTAAATAAATAAAAGATAAATTAATACATTGATGACAATAATAGAAACAAAGTTGAATAATAAATAAATATGGTAAAATTAATAAAATTATACCAGCTAGTAAAACAGACTCAAATGTATAGATACATAGTCAATAAATAGGTAAAGTAGTATTAGGGTAGGTCTTTAGTTTGCTTTGACAAAAACCTTATTGAAGGGCCGAGCAGCACTGCAGCATGAACATACTACGTGCAGAAAGTGAATCATGTTTTAAAAGACAGTCACTATAAATAACCCCCATGGAGTCCAGACACTAGTAGTGGTGGTGGCTGGTGACTCTGCTGACACTGATAGGCTGATGAAGAAGAGGCATGTGCGAAGACTATAGGCAGTGACTGCAGCATGAATGTACTTAAGCCAGAAAGGGAATCATGTGTTAATGATAGGGGGGAGATGACAGGCGAACGATGCAGGTGTGTCGCTGTGCAATTGGTCAAATGTGATCAAGTGATAGAATTGCTGATGTCTCAATTGTCAGGCCCAGACAATGACTGCAAGACATTATGAGTGAGCATTCATGCGAGTTGACATTATTCCCTGGATATGATGTCTGTAGCTCCACTGCACACACAACACAGACACACTACACAACTAGAGCTGGGCTGTGTTCTGTTCAAATAAAAAGTAGCAAAATGTTAAAACTAAAACCGCAGTGCCTTGAACATCCTGTTGTGTTATGCAGCTGCACTATATTTTAATGTAACGTGGTTTGATTCAATTCAATTCAAATGGGCTTTATTGGCATGGGGAACATATATTTTCATCGCCAAAGAAAGTGTGGATTAAAAACAAAAACTGTATGTACAATAAGTAAAGATCTACTAGAATCTGGTATATATATACCCAAAATGCTGTCATTGATAACTGCCCCAAGAGCCTCCACATACTTTGACCAAGAAAGAGCCAAGAAAAAGATATGTATGGAGAAATATTATATATATAGGACTTCAAGTTACAGAGTTGGCAATTCACTTGGGACTTTTATTTCCACATGACATCTGTGTTTTGTGACATATGGCAGGACATGGCAGATTCGCACAGGATTTAGATCACAGATAACCTCCTTAATGATTGCAAATTAATAGAGATTCCCAAGTATAATAGTCCCGCGTAAATAAGGCTTATGTTTTGTCTTTACTCTTAGATATGTGAAAATGTGTAAGATAACTATAGATGCAAACCATTGTGCACGTCAATCAAAATATATAAATAATTATAAATATAAATGTATATGATAATGCTGCACAACCCCTCTCCAGTAGACCATGCTTTATTCACCAAATGTTTTCAGCCATCATGCATAGGGTGGTGCCTAAGGCTGTTATATGTACACAACGTATTGATCAATATTTGATTTACTTTTTATCCTTACTGAATACAGAAACACTTAGAAATATCTATAACCACCAATGCACTACAAGCAGTCTTTTTCATTATTCTATCACCATTCATCATGTTGGTGCACTGCAGAAGGGCTGTGCTGCATGTTTTACCTTTGTAAAATGAATAAGTTAACACGAGTGTTCTACAGCTGCATATTGCACCTATTCACCACAGGCTCTCACCATGACAGGCTCTGATATATTGAAATTAAGCTAAAATGTTACTGTCTGTTTCCCAATTCATTTTAGAGTGAGCAGCCCCGACTGAGCTTAACTATTACACCCTGCATTCAATAATGTATTACTTCCATTTTAGCACTCAGAGAAAGAGGAATAATTGGAAAGGAACCAATTCCCCATTTTACTATTGCTTTTCTTAGCTGCTTGCCATTCTTAAAACCTCAATGTGGATTTAAAAGTGTCAAATTTCTGACTTGGGCGCCTGCTAGTGGTAGTAGAGCACACGGCATGACCAGCCTTCCCCACTCATCATCACCTTACATAAATATACTATAATGACATCAAACATCCACAAGATATAAATAAACCAAAATATCCAATCAAGTTAGATGACAATGAAGCATATGAGTTAGTTTCTGTGCACATTTTTGTTATTAATCAGCTGAACTAAAGAGTGATGGAAAAACATAATCAAACGTAGCAGTGCTTGTTTAATGAACACTATAGCTCCTTATAGCTCCAAGAACAAAATAATTCCTTTCTCACCACACCAGTCAAGAGCTCTCTGGTTTGTTTAGCAGAGGCTTAGTCACTCTTTAACATCTCCAGAGAACTCCCTGTTGGAACAGAACCACAGGGGGCAACTGTTGCTTTAAAATAACCTGTTATTTCGAGGCCATTGTACATCAGTGCAGAGCTATCATCGCGCCTTTACCATGCTCTGAGCTTCTCCCCTGTAGCTGCAACATGATGGGTCATCAAGCATATTTTTAGCAACATGTAAAAACACAAAACTTAGAGCGAAATGTCTTTTATGCCACTTCACGTGTAATTTTCACAGTAACAGTGTGGGGTCACAAGGTGGGAGTTAAGGGTAAGAAAAATAAGTTAGAAACATTTTCTTTTTTCTGATCTGCCTTTTTTCAGCTGTCTGCCACATTTGTAAAATAGCTGTGCTTTATAGCATGATTCAACAGGCACACTGCAGGCATTTTTTTTCCTTTTTTTTTTTTCCTGTGAATCAGCTTTGAAGAGCTGTGTGTGCCCGAGAGAGGTGTGGGGCAGATATTGGTCCTGAATGCTGAATTGCAAAACCTTTGGGTCAGTACACAACAACAATTCTGTGTTTATTGACGGAGTAAGGTCAGGAGTATGTATCTATATATAACCAGATTGGGTTTATTCAAAGTAAGTACCAAAGTAGGCATACAGTATTACTAGTTAAAGGCACAGTGCAGTCTTGTGTGTACTATGCATGGTATTTGGCTGATTTGCTCCCTAAAGCATGCTCTCTGTTTGTCAAACTAAGTTTGATCAGGAGAATATAACTGATATACTTAAGCACATCATAACAATAGACTGTAAAAATTAGGGTTGTAGCTACTGTGATGTCACCCGTTGGTTTGTGGACTCCTGTTTTGAAGCCTCTAGATGGGCATCACCACTGTTGCCGTCATGTTTTCTGGAGCCAGAAGTTACCATATTTGGGCAAGAGACTGGCACTGTGGATGACTGAGCAGTGGATCTGACTGAGAGGCTGAGGACACTATAACCACTTTTACACTGCCAGTTCAGAGTGGGAACATCGTGCTGTTCTGCCACCTTGCCATTCTGTATATGAGGCATGATCGTGGATTTCAGAGTAATCTCACCTTTAAGCCTCCTTGAGAGGTAGACACGGCACAAGAACAGTGTTTGTATTGGCAGGATGGATGTGATGTTTTGACAGCATGTTCTGCGCAAGAGGTTTAAAAAGTAGCTGTTAACAAATTGGTGGCTAGTTCTGGCCCTAAAATTGGGGAAACAATATCAGTCAGGAGTTCCTTATTTCTGCTGTAAGGCAGCACATTTTAACATCGGGGTCCTTGGGGATTGACTCACTTCTGGGGCAAGCCTCTGGTGGACATTTAAAGAACTGCAGCTTTTAGCATTTATGTGTTGGGTTCATTTTTCAGCCTCAGTGTTTGCCACAATAATTTAAATTTGGGGAGGTTTCTGTTCCTTCCTCACTGTAACCTCTGCAACACATGTTAATTACCACTTGAAGTGAAGGAGAGAACTTAACTTTTGTGGCCACAATTAACAGAATTGGATGGTCAAGTATGTAGACATCACAAAATGTCACAAGGCTGCCAGTCGCATCAGCAGTCAGCATGGTCAAAAATTTAATGAGCTCAACTAAGTTATTTCATCCATAGCTGATGGTAAAATACCACTTAACACGATGTCTGTCCACCAGTTGTGCTTTTTAAATTCCTGTAAACAATACTATGAGAAATGGTAACTCCAACAATTCAATTAGGCACTGCCACTGTAGGTGAGATAGAAAATGTCTTGTTCTGTTTGTCACTGTTGGATGCACATTTAGGTAAATTAACTGTAATCATCCAGGAGACACTGTTGTTCTAAAGCCTTGAAATATTCTTCATTAATTACTATATGTGTAGATTTCAGCAGCTGGCATTACAAGCAGCATATGAGAGCACAAACAGATACCTTCATTTGAAGTTTAAAATTATCATGCACAGAGCACAGGTTTGCTTTATGGAGCTTTAGTTTCATGCTTGCTCACAGCTGGAAAGAAGTATGTCAGTTTTCTGTCTTTGTTTGCAATGTGGCAATGCAACTTGCCCGTCTCACCCCAGCAAACTGCCTTTAAAATGTTAGTGACAGTCGGTGACAGTTGACTTGTGTTGGCACTTTGTTTCATCACAAACCTTTTAATGTATATATAAACCTTTGCCAAGGCCCACAGCATCATATGATTCATGAGCAGCTGGGGCACTCTCGTGTTCAATGAAAATCTTATCTACTCTGATTTCTCATTGATATGCACGCAATGTATAAATTCTATGAATTATGCATTATTTCTGTTAAGAATGAGCGTTCAGAGTCTGATAATGTTTCCTCTCAGACTTAGTTACAAAGCTGTTTGTCTTCGATTTAGACAGTCAGCCTCTCCAATCAATAATGCGGCAGCTGAGCTCAGAAAACAGAACATTGGCTCATGCACCGTCCTGATAACTCTTCATTGGGGTATCATTATGAAGCTTGGTTTTTGGATTCTGACTGACTAGACAATCGAAGGTTTAGAGATGCTGTAAATGCCAGAGGGCTATTCAAAAAACATCAGCATTTGTGGTGCATTATTAGCTCACTTTGACATTGTTTTTCATCAATATTCACATTCATAAACTTGTAGCAAGGCTTCTTAAAGGGACAGCCCTCACCCCCCTAAAATGAAAACCTCTTAGCTGTTGTGCTATTTACCAATTCAAATTGTTTCAATGTGAGTTGCAGAGTTTTGGAGATGTATCACTTCTCTCCAATATAATGGATCTAGATGGTACTCAGCTCATGGTACTCAAAGCGCTGAAAAACATTTGAAAAACTCAACAGCAATTTCTCTTTTCCAGAAATCATAACCCCATTAGTCAAGATAATCCAGACCTTGTTGTGAGCAGTTTCATCTATGAGCTACAGAAATTCACCCACCAACTTTATCACAGTGCAGAAAGATGTGGTCATTGATGAAAAGCTCGTGCTTGTGGAAGGGCAAGCTTGTGAAAAATAATGGCATCCTCCTCAGCTGATCTGTAATGTTAGCAAGATCACTGGCAGTGCTGGATGATGAAAAAGCCACATTTGAGTAAAAGTACAGATGTCTTACAAGAAAATAACTTTGGTCAAAGTTTAAGTCACCTATTAGGCTATAATATTACTTGAGTAAAAGTCTTTGGGTATCTGATATTTACTGTACTTAGCTTAAGTATCAGAAGTAATTTCATGATGTTCACTGTACTTAACTATTAAAAGTAAAAGTACAAGTAAATGCTGGTAATAAAAAGCAAGCAGTCAGAATTCTTAGAATTATGAAGTTTATTTTAACTTAAAGAATTGGAAGAACAAAATCCAGTTTCTTCTTCCCTCCTATTTCTTCATACATACATCCACCCCCTCCTCCCTTCCTTTTTCATTTTGGAGTAAGTAACTAAAATGCTCAGGGGGAAGTGTAGTGGAGTAAAAGTGAAAGTTGGCAGAAATATAAAAACTCAAGTATAGATTCTCCCAAAAGATACCTAAGTACCGCAACAAAGTATTATTTCTACACTGAATTTGACTTCCGCCCAGAGGTGCTAGGTGAGCTAGCCAAAGATACACGCTTCCATCTGGACAGTTGATGGGTGTAGTTCAGGAGAGAGAAAATAGTTCCTACATAAAACTTGAGTAACTGGGTTTTGATTTCCAGAAAAGAGACATTGCTGTTGATTTTTTGCAATATATTTCTTAGGCGCTCTGAACACCACCAGCTGAGTGCCATCTAGTTCCATTATATTGGAGAGAGGTCAGACATCTCTATAGCCAATATCTCCAACACTTGACAACTCATCCCAAAACAATCTAGACTGATAAATAGCGCAACAGGTAAGAGGAAAAATATGTATTTTTGATTCTGGGTTATCTGTGCCTTTATTAGCTTGAGGAAATAAATCTAGTTAAATAATTTTTAATCTCAGCATTAGAAAAAAATCTCAGTTTTTAGAGTGTAGACCTCATTTCTGTAAGAGTTAGGGTGAACGACAGTAAGCTGACAAGCTCACATGTCAGTCCTTCTTCAGGAGAGTGAGAGGCGGCAGGACAGGGAGCGTGATTGATTGCAGTACTGATGTAACCTGGACTGGATTACACCGCTGCAGCTATATAGCAGCACAGAATTCTGGGTATTTTCGTGAAGAGAAAGACATGGATGTGGTGTGCAAAAGATGGAAAGACAGATGGTAAGGTGGTAAGAGAGACAGAGAGATGTGTGGAACGGTGCTGAGCAATAGAAAGAATGAGGAGAGAGGCTGATGGTCAGTGATGGATCCCGGCGGATCAGTCGGCTGTGACGGGCTGGGAGCAGCCGATCTGGTGCATTGATGAGGAACGTGTGTGAGGACAGAGGCGAGTGATTGTCAGTGTTTCGAGAATGATGACTGAGGGTAAATGTTGATGGCAGAAGAATAAAATGATACCTGAACTCACTTACAGAAAACCTTTAGTGTGTGTAAGGTTTGTGTAACTTGTAGCAGAAGTTATGTGTATGACAAACATTAAGTTGCCGGATGCCCTTGAGGAGAAAACAACAGCTTAGCTTTATTGCATAGGTGGGAGAGATGAGAAATGTGATGTGTGCTCTGTTTATGGTATCCATCTCAATGCTGTGTGAAGGCACCATGCACTCTTAAGAGGCTCTTTTCAAATCTTTCAATGAGAGTTTCACATCCAAGGATTATTTTTCATAAAATATGCAAGATTGTCACAGAAAAATGAGTTTTCAAGAGCTGCGACAGAACCTTCAGACAGCAATCTAATCAAATCTTGTCTAGGGATTGACATCAAATTTAAAGTGACATGAAACATAGCTTTTAATATGCACACTTTCACACAATATTAATCCTGGGATGTTTGGTTGAATGCCAGACAATGGAATTACTTCAGAGGAAGAGACTGTCATTATCAGAGTTTTCCCTGGTGTCATTGATAAACTAATACCTGAGACCTGTTGTGGTGTGATTGAAAAAGACAAATTGTTCCTGTTGTCAACAATAACCGCATGAAGTTAAATCAGAGTTTATTATTTATAACGCTGAGAGAGAGAGGGATCCTCCACATAAATGAGATGAAGGATTCATGGTGGGCAGGCCCCTCTGGGTGACCTTGCGGCCTGGTGCTCTGCCAAAAACAACAAACGGCTTCCATTAGCAGTCTGACTGAAGGCTTATGCTGAAACACATTAGTCTGATGGGCCCATAAATATGTGGTATGAATGTGACAAATTATTACCTTATTTTTCAGGTCGTTTGAAGTGCCATTAACGTTGTGGTTTTAAACGGTTGTTTTGAGGAACATGCAAATTACATATTTAGATTTTTTTTTTGAGACGATATTTCAGATGTTGCGGGTGTCGTGTAAAAGCGCAAAAAGATTAAAAGTGTTGGATACAGTCAAATTATGGGTTGCAAGCAAAGATGCAATCAATCTGCAGATTAATGGACACTATAAAATTTTATGTGGTGATTCTCAAGAACACGTCAATGTCAGATCACTAGAACTAACTGGTGCTGCTGCTGAATGATAACATTTTTATTTAATTCAAACGCTAGACATGTTGGTAGTATTATATTACAAACTATGAATTAAAGCTACAGTAGGTGACTATTTGAGAAAAAAAAAATTGTCATATTCGATGAAACTACATGCACACTGTGGTACATGGGACAGATAATCCTTGGATTTCCCACACATTTATTTATTTGTGATGGACCCCCACAATTAAAACGTCTGCTAGTACAAATATATTGTATATTTTTAGAACTGGACCATTAATTAGGAGCAATATTTGAATATTTATGTAATGCTGTTATTCATTGCACCACACTATCGGAGCACCGAGAATACTGTTTTCACAGACGGAGCAGCAGAACACCAGGCGCAGTGAAAGTTAAACTCAACCATTCATTTAAGTTTGCTTTCACTCACTCAGCACTGTGCTTCAACTCTCATCCATTGATATGATCAGCTCTGACAAGATCAACTGATCTGTTATCTATGCCTCAAACTGCTGCTAAGGGATAAAAATAACTCATGATGAGTTTTATCTGCGCTGTGTTCACGGACCAGCAAAAACATCTAAATTTAGAGGAAGGGCGCGGAATGATTGAAAAAGGGACACACATAAACAAAGTGAAAAAACAGGAAGTTTGCCAAGTTCCTCTAATGGCATTTGCAAGTGTACAGTGTATACAGCAAATACAAGTAATTACAAGCTGGCATCTGTTTTCAGTCCTTCCAGATCCCATAGCTCCCTAAAGCTGCTTAGATGTTTTTCAGGTAAACTCTTGCTTTTTCAGTGGTGTGTGGGGGGTCTTCTCTTTCGTCGTCAGTTTTGTCTTGTTTACTTTTCTTTGCCGTGCATGCCCTTGTTGACATTGGAGTGTAGTCGTGAGCAGTGACAGCTGGGTGAGACACTCCTTCCTGCTCTGATTGGTTGTTTTCCTTCAGATGTGGTGAATTCTTTCAAATGCTATTAGGAGCAATAGAAGGAGCCGGAGGAATGTGATTTTTCTTTACAAACTATCTATCTTATGTACTACTGTCTTGATATATTAACTATTCAACAAATAAGAAAAAAAGCTATGTTTTATTAAAGCTACCAACGTTAGCTTTATAACATATTAAGTACTGAAGAAAGGGCCAATTATATTCTGTGAAAAAGAGGCAGTAAGTTATTATAGTGTACATTATACCGTGTCAGCATGCAACCGACAATCAGGAAAAGCTCTTGGCTTATCAAGACCCACATTTAGACCAAAGGTTTCAAAGTATTGTGGTAATAAATCCTAAAAGCTTCCCTCCCTAACAACGTGTTTTTCAAAGCTTCCATCCCTCTCTGTGTATTTTAATTAAGATACTGAATCGCTGAACTAAATGAAGTGTTAAGCAACACATAGAAGTTATTCTCAAACAGTGTTTCTGTGTTCCAACAATTCTTGGTTTTAGCTCCTGAAGTGTGTTATGAGTGCACGCTTTGCCCCGTGGGCTTGAGTTGATCCCTTTGATTCTTATCTTTCTGCAAGTACAAAGAAGTTTGAACTATTGTCTCTTTTTTAGTTTGAATTGCATCGAGTGCCTGCATCACATTTGGAACCTTTCACCTTTTGTTTTTCTCTTGCTGTTTTGAAAAGTGCTTCACGTGGTCGGGGCAGCATATTTTTATATTTCTGTGCAGTGTCTCGTCAAACATTTCTAAGATACCTCGTGAAAGATAATGAATCCATTATACTAATTTTCTTGGAGGTTCATCAGTCATAAAAACAGGACATTTTAAAAAGTGACAGCACAGTGATGTTGGCATAACAATCATTTCGAATGAGGACACACCTAATACAATTGAAGGCAATTCAAAATGTGACACCTGTTGAACGGCTCCATCTGAAGCATTTCTGATACAGTTACAGTGGTGTCAGCAGTGGTTCATAAAGATCACATGGCCATGGGTCCCGCCTCCCTCAATGTGAAGTGACAGGCTGAAGATATCCATGAGGGCTTCAGGGAGCAGAAGAAATACTGTAACTGCAGCCTTGTCACTACACATCAAATGCATGAGTCAGTGCTGGTTTTTCTGAGATCATTTGTGCAAGGAACCCTCTTCCTTTGATGGTAAGTGACAAGCCAAGAGATTTCCACAGGAGAACAGAATAAACAACTGCAGACTTGTCACTGTTCCCCAAGCAGAGCTAAGTAAAGCACTGTAGGGTCTGCCCCCACTAGGGTCATGAGACGGGGTCCGTGGAAGAAGCAGGCTGTTCGTGCATGAAGGAGATTTTATCTCCCTAAAGTGCTGTTTGCAACAATTAACATTTTCTTCAGCTTTGACTGAAACATGCCCAAGCATGGAGGACACACAGTCTTGAATGTTAAATCATTCAATGCATAATATACTGGGAGTATTTTGGCCTTTGGGACCTTTTTTTTTTTAATGTCCTGCATAATATTCAGTTTGATATTAAGATAAAGCTACTATGAGAATGTTTAATATGTTGACTGCTCTTTGCTGAATGTCTGATGAAAGAAGGCTACTCTGTGTTTGATTTTGATGTTCTGAAGTATTTTTCAGGACAAATGCAACAGCTTGCATATTATTCTGCAAGGCTGCCAGAAAAAAATGTTTGCACTGAGCGTTCTGCAAACAACTGATTTACATTGCATTTGTATATGTTCTACGTATCAACATTTCTTCAGTGACGTAGTCAGATGAGCTGAGTTTCTCATCAGAAGGTGGATGTGGTAGATGGCGTGACAAAAATAAGAGACAGCTGCCAAGCAAAAGATAGCAGCAGACCACTATTAAGGACCAACAAAAGCACACGTTTTTTTTTTTTTTTTTGGTTAGGACATTTCCAGTTGTGTTTGTAGTACAAAAAAAGCAAGTAATTTTTAACAAGAGTTCAGGACATTTCCAGCCAAATTTGTTGCAAGAAATGCAAGTAATTTTTAACCAGAGTTAGGGACATTTCCAGCCATGTTTGTAGCAATAAAAGAAGCCATATTTTGTCTAACCCTAACACGGTGGTAAAATCTAAACATGCTTTAACCCCAGCATTGTTTCAACAAAAATTGCAACTTAAAGTTTCAACCCATACGCTACATATAAAACTGATACCCATTGTGTGCAGAAATGTACAATGCCACCATTTATTCCAATAATTGGGTTGTAGCACCACATCAGATGATTGGTCTAAGGCATGCCTAACTCTGGTAAAGAGCATTTTTCAATTAAATAATCTTGTAATGCTTAATATTAACATGCTGCAGAGAGAGGCATTTGTGTTCAGTTGATATTAGAGCTGGCACGCTATGAGATTTCTTTTGATCCAGGTGAAAGAGCAATTTAGCTGCAGTCCTGACATGATTTGATCAATGCCTTTAAATGAGTGTGTTGGACTCAGGCTAACTGAGTAGGTCTTTTTTTTTTTTAATTATAACCAAATAGTCTGCATTAGTCTTCATATCCAATCTGAATACTGAAAGTGAGCCTGGAGAAGAAAAAAGATGCTTTTACTTCAAATGACATTGAGATTTTTTTCTTTTTTTTTGCTATTGGCTTGTTCCTTCTGTTCAACAAGATGCAGTCCATCACTGCAGTTATGTGCGAGAAGATTCCATTCTGAGTATTTTAGCCCTCCAGCTTGTAATCTGTTTTGCCTTCCCTGTTGCTACATTTCATCTCAATGGTGTCAGGCAGGTTTATGGTCAGCCATCACTCTTAAGAACAATAGGATCAGGGGTCAGCCCGAGCCCTTCTCTCAGCGAGACCGAGGAATGTCACTCCCGAGACGAGCCCCGCTCTCCCTCCACCCGTACTTATTGGCTGAAATATCTGCTCACTGTGCCACTTTTGACATGTAATCTACTGCTGGCAGCAGCAGAGAGGGAGGCTGTTGATAAATCTTCTCTGGGACCGAGCATATTTTATGGGTATCACGTCCTTACCGCTAAACTATGCTTGAGTGTTCCCTCACCACTGGGGTTGAATGTAAAGCAGCCCGGCATGGAGGGCAGTCCTCTGAGAGGAGCCATGTGTTTTTTTTCTGGTGCCCACCATTTGATTTAACCATGAAGTCTATTGAACCCAGCAGGGGAAAGCATCACTGCAGCTTATGCCAGGACATAAGCTAAAGATAGTTCTGAACCCCAGAAGAAAGAGTCATGGTAGTTTATAATTACATACCACTTACATGGTTTTTGAATGTATTTACCATCTGTTCTATAGCAGTGGTTAATATTTTTAAGAAATATGTTGGACTTGCTGTGTGTGATGTAAGGGACACTTCAATGATTAAGCATTGCATTTCTATAGTATTGTTTTATCACTTTTAGTATCAAGCTCAAACTCCAAAAACAATAGATTCTACACCCTTACTACTGTCTTGTGAATAATCATGTCTTAAACAAATCTATACCTTCTATCATTAACACAGGTTTCATTAAAATTTGTAGTCCTCAAAGCCAAGCCGATCTGATGACCCCAGCTGACAACAGGGTTATGCCTCTGACTTGACAAAGCTCTTTCAGAGCCACAGAGTACATTATACCAACACATTCTCAACCCTACTCATCAAATGTAGCTGCTTGGTTAGTGGACTCTCATGTCTGTATGTGATGCGCTTGGTATCCTCCTGCATCTCTTGCTGTTATTTCAGAATGCCATGTTCATTACAAGCATTGTGTCTTTCCAAAATACACTTGCATTTTCACAGGAAATGGACAGTTTCTGCCCGTTAGATGTATAGTATTTTTCAAAATAAACTAATTTAAGTTAAACACCTCATATTTACGTTAATTTCCTTGTGCATCACAAGCACCTAGTTATGTTTAGAAAATAACATCATGGTTTGGCTAAACATCCATAGGAGAAGCAAACAGCAAGCTCCTGGGTGAGAGTCCAGGGTCTGTTGGACCCATCCACCACCCCTTCCACCTGTCCTATAGGGAATTTCCAGCTCTATATCATGTTGTTACCGGCAGCGTTCAAACTGGCACCATCCAGCCTCTTATAAATTGGCACCCTCCAGCAGCATGTCATACTGCCCTGCACTGTCAACCAGCAGCGTTTCAAACTCACACCCTGTGGTATCATTATAAACGGACACTGTCTGGCAGCATATCAAAGCACAGTGAAAGGGTGCCTTGTTGCTCCGGTGTCTGAAAAAACATTTACAAGAAATGTAATTTGATGGGTTAGTAATGAGAATCGACTGATTATAGAGCTATTTTTGCTAGTGTTACTTGCCTTAACTAGTAACCAGGTTATCCATTATTCAGTAATTAATTTTTTGGACAAGGAAAATCTTTTCAAGTCCAACATATTTAAATCTGCCCTGTCATAATGTCCATTGACATTAATTCCCCCTGTACATATGTAGGCCTAACAGAAAGGGTCACTCTCTGTCCACACTAAATCCATTAAATATATCTATTTTATCATCAAACGTATATTATATATATATGTATCTATCTATCTGTGCACTCAAGATCATATTTAGAGGTAACCATTTTTAAGACAGCTTAACAGAAAATGTGTTTTACATTGTGATATTTCATGCAAATTACATAAAATTTTGCCAACAGCAAATACAGTATACGTTGTTTTTATTGATGGTCATTACCAGAAATTTTTAGTCCCCTGGCAATCTCCCTATTGCCAGCTGCCGCATTTTTTTTTTTTTTTTTTTAGGTTTTTATACTGAAATAAGAAGATATCTTTTAGATCATTCCTAATTTCACCTTCATGAATCAAGTTTTCTCATCCATTACGGAGCTTTCAAAGCCAGCAACAGGAATAGATTTAGTGAGGGCACAGGATAAACATTCAATTCAGAATGACACGTTGCAAAGCATGCTTTTAGCCAGCCAGGACATTTCAATAGAAAACAATACAATCAAACTGTATTTGTTAATGCTGATGTTTGCTTGTGACATATTAAGGACAGATGGGAAGTCTTACATACTGCCCCATAAATAGCACTATTATCCATGAGTCTATTAAAAAAACAGATACTCAACCAGAAGTTCTCTAATAAAACTACTGTACAACTGTGCACACCAAACACAGCCATATACAGTAGATACAGAATATGCATCTGATAAATGTGACATCCTATATGCTTTTTCACAGGGGATTTTACTCTTTGAAAGAGAAGCAGAAAGAAGAGTCGGGTGTAAAAAAAAGTTTGAGGAAGTGAGCAATCAACACAATTTCAGCAGCCGAAAGAATTAATTAAAACTGTGCAGGATCAGTTTTGCACTCAGCGGGAAGGTTAGACCACTGTCTTTCATGTGCATTTTAACAATGGAAACATTTCAGCAGCCTGCTCCTAGTGTTCCCTCTCTTGCATGAACAATCCTTTTACCAATAGCATATCTTGGATTTACACAAGCCTCAAATATGGGAGATGTTTCAAAAAGAGAAAGATAAATTGTCTTTTTGTAAGGGTGATGTTTTAAACCTTGTAAGCCCTGAAGAGGTTTACGTGTCTCATTAAATTCTATGCAGTCATTGCAAAGCATATGCGTGCGTGTACGTGGGCCGATACACATGCACGCACTTCATACTTTAATGATCAGAAAAGACAACAAGGTCTTCATTTTGGCCTTTCTGAGAAGCAGGGGTTAAACTTAGCTTCTCTCTAGTCTTCCAAACACACCGGGCAAATTAGGGAGACAGAAAACTGCCGAACCGTTGTTTGTAATGACAAAGGCTATGGCAAAATAGAGTTGTTATTCCTTTCATCTTCCCCCTAGTTACATAAAGTTTTCATGGCAAAGTGTTCTCCCTGCCTATTCACAGCAAGGCTTTCTCTTTTACTGTGCTACATGTCAGTCACCCTGGCCCAGTTTCATTGTATTTGAATGACAGAGGTTTCATTTGGTTTCAGTGTAAAAGGGGTTCAGACACACGGGCTGATTTGATAGAGCACGGCAGAGGTAGCGTTCGTGATAGCTATTTGCAGAAGAGATTATGCCAGACAAAAAAAGTGCTCTTCTCCAGAACATTCAGACAAATTAACCAAATAATTGTCGTGCTCTTCCTCCCAAAAGTAATTATTGTTACAACTAATAACTTTTTTGTGCGTTTTGCAAACTTTATACTCTGTTACTCAAAGCTGGGGTAGTCAGAAATCTGGAAAAGGCAAAATATATATGAATGCCACCCCGTTTTAAGTCATCAATTACCACTGCTTTGTCAGTAAGATCCAAGCCAAAAGCCACCTTTTGTGTTTTTATGATACGCCGTTGGATGGCGTCAGCTGAGAACAGTACCGGTCATGATGTTATTTTAAGCTGGTGAATGTCTGTATGGAACCTGGTATGTCTGCGTGATACGCAGCAGGACGGCTTCAGGTTGAAATGCTGCCACAAACATAATATAAGGAGAGCAAGAGTGGTTTTAGGGACATAATATATAGATGTGGAAGTAAACTACAAAATGAAACTGTCCCAAGCTTTAATTGTTTCAAAAGTTGACAGAATCTGAACTATTTTACCCCTTAATGCTGAAATTCAAATGCCCTTTTTCCTCCCTTAACTCCAACATGAAAATGAGACTGAGCTGAGACTATTATGGGACTCCGCTCTGCACATACCAGAACATGTCTATGGGACTGAACAATCCCAATGAAGGCAGTAATTAAATTTGTTTTACCACACAGAACCTTCTGGAGGAGGTTAATGAAATAAAACCCAATCCCTAGTCTGTTTATTCTGCACAGTATGTTTCATTCCGATGTCATTACCGACCACATTTTTTTTTAGCGCTCCGTAAAATTGCTGGTAGAAAAAAAAAACAAAAAACTATACATACAATGAACAACACATGTAATTATCTTTTAGAGCTTGCTTTGATGAAATCTGTAATACACCCCATTTCATTACAATCTTCCATGGTTTTCTTCAGTTTTCAGTCACAGAAGAAACAAGTTCCCCACAAGTTTCCTAATTTGTGTAGTTGTAAGTTTTTTCTAGATTATACTTTTGCAGGATTAATGGAACTGCATGTTGCACTGTCAGTTTTGTAGTCTTGCAGCTTCCCCCAAGATGAAACCAAAGTGTGTGGAAGTGCCTGATCCCTAAAAATAAATACATGGCAAACCAAATATGTGTCCAACAGCAGGTGATAGGCCTTTTTTTTAATGAATTCAAATTTCTGCAGCCCTGTCAACACATTTTCTGTGTGCAGTGATGTGCACCAACAGTTTTAATTTAGAAGATAAAGATGCACAGAATAATCATATGTGCAGTTACAACCAACTTTGTAGCTGAGTAATAGATAAGAATATATCATGTATGTATGAATAATTACTGTATTGGTTGTCTGGAAGTCATTCGATAAAGTTACATTCTAGCAATTATATTTGTCTGTTTCCATGCACATAGAAGTCAACAACCAAACCCCCTTGAAGGATGTTGCTGCAAAAAAACATATACAGCTTAGTTTAATAAGGCTCCTAGAACATTGTAATTGTGCTTAGTAAAGGTTATGTTGACTGTTGACAGACTGTGGAATCCTCTGTTTGCCAATTGGCCACCCAGACCTTTTCTTTTTGCTCAGGGCGACATTTTATATTAGCACTTCCTGTAAGTGAGTCATGTAAAGTTATTCAATATAAATGGAAGTCTTAGGTCGACCGAGCTACTACAGAGTTTAAGAGGTCAAATAAAAAGCATGCACTCCTGTGCCTGTGCTGCTGGTTTTCATATAAGTTGCTGTGGAAATTAATCCTCAAGTCCTCAAGCATCATTGTGTACATTGAGTCTCATAGAAACTCTTTTTTTTTTTTTTTTTTTTTACATTTTACCTTTACATTTTACCTTGTGATGACAGTTGAGGAAAACTCACATCAGTTTTATTAGAAGTCATCAACTGGGGACCACAGTATGAGTGACATTGGGAAGTCCACAATGAGTCCTAATGTAGGTTACATACTGTCGATTGTTCCTCCTCTTGACATCATTATTAGCTGTGTGTGTAGCAGAGTACACCATAATGTGTGATCCAGAGTTTGTCACACATCCAAAATGAGGGGCCAGAGCTCTGATGTAACTGGGAAATTAATTCTGATGTTTCAACATGTTTCTACCCAAGATATTGCAGAACTGACCCAGTGCATGTCCAAAAGGACAGACCAGAAACTTGTCCAGAGTGTGTGGACCCGGCGTGAATATGCAAATCCTAGTATGGCGAAGAAATGGCCTGCCTTACTCTGCCTCTGATTGGCTTACCCTGACATTCTTACCCTAAAAAATCCCTCTCTTACCTAACCAATCCAGCCAACAAAGGGCAACAAGTACTAGCCATAGGAAGAGTAGGACAGGTCATTCCTTTGCTATCTAGGAATAACACTTTGCTTAGCTCACAATTTGCAAACCCAACAATCTGATAATGAACATTGTTAGTAAAATCCTTTTCTGCACTGACAAAATATATTTTTCATGTCAGATACAACATAATGGTTTTATCCATCTTACTGTGTATAAAATTTGATAATGTTTCAGTTGTCTATTTTTATTCTCATAGTTTCTGTCGTTAATATTGTTGTATTGAAAGCTGCTCTAACATCAACCAGCGACCAGTGTTTGATAGTTTTATGCTGCTTAGATCATCCATACAAATACAATTATATACAAAATATAATTATCCATACAAATATAATTATAATATAATATAATTATATATTATAATTCCCTCACAATTCCCTCAGATTCACAAGTAAACAAGAGACTCCCTACATTGAAAATGGTTAAAAAGTCTGAACATGTACAATTCTCAATTTTTATACTGTATGCCTTTAATCTGAAGGATCCACTGACCAAAACAATCAAAAACATTTTTCTTTTTTTCATTAAATTTAGCCAAGTTGTAAATATTGTCAAGCTCACTATCCATCTTTACCCTGCTCCACCTCTAACTCGCTGTCACTGCTGCTTAATGTTTTGTTTTTTTTCACCTTTCTTTCACTCTTGTAATCTGATTTTAAATCAGCCTAATTAAGTTGCACACAGTGCTCATATATTTGTCTGGTGATCAGTGCTGATCACAGGTCTTGTCAGATCCATTTGGATATTACACGTAATGATAAACAGAACTAAGACTGGCGGTAATACAATCATCCCAACTGACAAGAATTAAACGTGGACCCAAACCTGAACAGGTCTCGAGTCCTAGATTTTGAGTAGACCCATGGAGACCTCTTATATGATGACTGCACAATGTGTTTATAGCACAGAGTTTTGTCTCTTGGTTTGTTAATCCAGCCTTTCTAACAAAACTAAAAAAAATGGATCGACTTTTAGGAATATGCTAATCGATTTTTGAATCTTAGGAGATAAGAATTGGGATTCTGATGTGAAACCATCCTCCACCACCTTTTATTGATCGTTGCTCTGTGTCATTCCACCTCCAACCAGCTACCTACCATCCAACTCTGATTCAGAGTTTCCCCTCGGGGTAGGGTTGGGTAATGTCATTCTGTGACAGACTGACACTCTGTGACCACTGTGCTGAGCATTACTGTATGCTGCAGGGAGCAACAAGGTCACAGCTTAGACACCCAATATAGTGTCTGTACAGTAATATCATAAAAGCTGCACCGTGTCAGTCGGGCGCTCTGCCAGTTTTTCATCTCAGCCACAGGTCTAGCTCTGCTGAAAGATACTTCAGAATCCACTTTTGGAAACATTTCTTGGAAAGAGGGAGATGATTCATGCAGGCGCTGAATGCGTCATCAAGCAGCAGCCCATATTTGCACCAAATTTAATCACAGTACCCACACGAGGTGAACGTAATTGGGAACTGTTTTGGTAATATGCTGCACATCCCTCAAATTAGAAGCTATAATTGGAACAAACATACAGGCCCTGCTGCCTTCAGATTGGCTGCAGAGATTTAATCAAGCAAAATATCCTGCTTTATCCATTTTGCAAGACAGTTTTGATCACAGACGAGTAACCCATGACAGAAGAATATAACTTTGAGACTCTGCTATACTAGTATTACTGGCAAAGCTACATATAAACACATTTTAATATGCATGTTAAATGTCTAATGGTTGAAGAACGTTGAACATTTTATTTATTAAAGGGATTTTGGAGCAGTGTGTGTATTCACTTCCTCCAGTAGACCTAGTATCTGTGCTAAGATGTAATCTTTGTAGGCAGTGATGCAAACATAGTTTTGGACACTTAAATTGCACTTTGCTGTCCGAATTAAATAGGCACTCCCTGCCATGGCAGGCTCGGATGGTCACAGGCACAGTGTGTCACTACACTGGCACAACTTCAATTAGTTTTATTTGTGCAACCCAAAATTTCAGCTCTAAATTACCGTTATTTATTAATAAGTGCAAAGTAGTTGAGTTCTGGGAGTCGCCCTTAACTCGCTTTGATTAATTGTATTTTTCATGAAATGCACAAAAGGATCTCGGTGGAGCCGCCAAGTCATTATCCTATGAAAAATGTAAACGCTAATAAGTTTTGTACATAAAACATTAAGTTGCACTCATAGGAGCAAGGAGAATTTCAATCACCTATTTGTCCATGATTGCAGTTTATGTGATTATTCATGCAGAATACCATCATATTTCCATCAAATAATGCTCAATTAAGCTGCATCCAAGGGTCCAATACTCCAGACCACCATTTTATCACCATTTTGTAAGGTTTTTGCTTCAGTTTTTTTTTTTTTTCATCCCATTTTTAGTTGGAGCCAATTGCCTTTTTTACTTGAACTTGAAATTAGAAACCAGAAAACATTCAGAGTAGCATGGACTTATATAATAACTGGTAATTGCACTAATAACATGTTTTTCATCCATGCATAACAGCTTCGACACAGCTGCATGACCCATTCAGGAATACAGATCCTACATTGATATTCCAGCCATGTCGATGTTGTACATACTGCATGCTGTCACCATCACTTTGCAACACTATTCTTGACTTTACACTACTTACCCTGCATATACAACATAAACATAGATGGGCAACAGAGAACAGTTACACACTAAAACCTGTTTAAATTCACAGTATGTAAATGTTCTAACTTAAAGTAATTTAAAGGCCCACTATTATGATTATTTTCAGGTTCATACTTGTGTTTTGAGTTTCTAGTAAAATATGTTCACATTTTAATGTTCAAAGGACACATTATTTTTCTCATACTGCCTTCCTGAAGATATCGTATTCACCCTCTATGAATACAAGATATTCACATTTTATATATTAACGCTTCGTTTTAGCACCTGTCCCTTTTAGGCCCCTCCCCCCCAAAAAAAACCCAATCTGCTCTGATTGGTCAGTGATTGCAAGTTGTCTGCATTACTGCTCCTGACATCTTTCATTCTTGTCAGCTGGGGGTATGACTATAACAGCACTGTAGCAACAAAGATAGTATAGTTGTGACTTCACTACTTCGAGGAAATACTGATGACTCATTTAAAGGCATCATTTCTGAATACGGACTGAGTGCAATTCTCTGTGGATTGATTGTTTTGATGTCTTTACAGCATTAATATAACAACTACACCTGCTTGTATAATACAAAGACATGGAAGTCTGACTTATAGGACCTTTTAAAAAAAGAAAAAAAAAATTTTCGTGCCCTGTTACATGTGTTGGGAAAACAAGGCACATTATCTTAAGGGAAGGTTATTGCTTCTTTGAAGCACATTGTGGCTACATTTTGATCAGCTATTTAAAAACCCTTCCATGCCTTTCAGATGAGGCATGACATCTTTGTACTTCAAGTAATCTGAGGCTACATGTAACATGAAAGAAGATGCACTTACTTCAAGTCGCTACTGCAACTAATATTTCATTTTGCCGCCCATCCTCACTAAAACCAGATCATACTGCATTCACATTGATTTTTGCTTTCCAAGCTTCCACCCAAACACCCATTCCCTTGTGTTTCTATGTAAACATGGAAAACATTCCTTTTACACAACCCCTGGCCTAAGGTCTTCAAATAAATACTGCTCACATATTCCCTTTTAATACACATTTGAAGTTAAGTGAAAAAGGGCAGAATAATTCGAGCCTCAGTAAAAAGGAAATCATGATCATACATGGAAATGCAGTGCAGTTATTACTTTATAGCTCAAAGCATTCAGCCTATTTAAAATTCACTCCTTTGTTTTCTTTCCATGAAATGTTCATGCATTAACATTATACACAGAGGTCAGTGCAACACCCATATCCTGGTAATTAACACATTTCATAGAGACTAACATCTCCAAAGAAATACTGAATTTGTATAAATTTGATGTCACCTTGTGAAATACAAATCTAAGGCACACACCATGCATTTTGATTTCACAGCAAAAAGAAGTTAGAAAAAGGAAAAAAATGTTATTCAGCCAAATGAATAGATATTTTTTCACAGCATGACTAATATCTATGTATCCAAGTCTATCCAACATTTTAGCTCAGTGGCTCACAGCAAGTAGTTGCGAGATAAATCTGAGGTGATGATTAACTGAAGAGAAACCTGTTAAAAAAAAGTAAATTTTCCCTCTAATCTTTGGTATTTTTCTAGCAGTTACAAGATAATTTTACATTCCCAGGTTCCCAAGTATGTACTTTTTGGTTGAATTGGTTGAGACAGGTTAATATGTTTCCAAGTAATATTAGAAGACCTTTTTACACATTGCTGGGTCCCCTACACAGTTTCTTTTTCTACGCCAACTTTGCAATTTAACACCGAGCCAAAGAACAACAGCATCATGCTGCTCCAGTGTGTAATTTTAGACAGCATGCTGGCATCAGAGGCAAAAGAGGCGTGACGTCACTTTCTAAACAATAACAATGGCATACCACGGCAACCATAATCATTTACTTTTTCTTATATATGACAGCTGATCACATCCTCTGCTCGGAGGGTATCTTATTGTTTTCCCAAGTTGTGGACATTTACAGTCGCTGTTCTTCGTCTTTGAGTTAGCTGCTAACTGCTGCTAGCTGCTTTTTAAATCTCTTGCGGTGGGTAGCATGTATAACACAACGTCTCAACCATTCTGCCGACTGTCCCTTTCATACAGACCTTGATGTGGCACTATTGCTACCTCCTGCACCAGTTTAAAAGTGAGACAACCTTGTTGCCCCCATTCCATGATCATACCTTTTATACAGAATAGCGTGGTGACATAATGGCATAATGTTCCCGCCTTGGAACAAGCGCTGTAATAAGGGGCCATATTTTGAGCCACTGTTGCCAAGACAAGCCGAAAGCTATCAAGAGTTTCCAGTGTTACTTTGGTTGTTCGAACGTCTGCCAGTACTGCTTCTGAGGATAGTATCTAGAAAGAACTTACGTTAATACTATTTGATAACTGGGTATAGATACCAGTAGCTACCGGGGAAAACAAAAACACCATCATCTTACTGTTTTGGTTGCATAATGGTCGACACACTTCCTTCGAACTTTAAATCAAGCCTTGATTTTCCCGGGAGATCATACCCAGTAGCAGAGAGAGATGCATAGTGAAAGCGTTATATAGTGAACCAAATTTAACACAGATTATGTCATTGCTGTATAGCCTTTACATTGTACAATCAACAGTTACTTCATAATGATAAGTAAAAGCAAAAGGCTTGTCTATTTCCACTTTAACAGATCGCAAACCAAAAAGGTTGAGAACAGTTTATTTTGAAATGTAAGTTTGAAAGGGTCTTCATCTTGATCTGATGATATAGGATTTGTGTTTTCTTGGTCAATTTTTGTGCTGTCTTGTTTCATAAAGGCCTTTGTTATCTTCAGCTTCAGCTGCAGCAGTCTAGATTAGTCCTTTGTGCTGCAAGCACTGTAGCATTCATCCTCCTACACTGGTCTGTTGTCTACATCAAAAACAGAAGACAGATTCAAACACTGCCTTCCGCACTTTCTTCCTTACAAAACAATATTTTCCATAGAGTGATTGTTGACCAGTTGCAAGCAATCTTAAAGCTTTGCTTTTCTATTATTAACATTCTCCGCAGTGCATTGCCCAGTACTCAGTGTGTCCCCTGTGCTGGCTGCAGTGACACTAACAGAGCATTGTTTTGTTTTTTTTTTTTTGGTTTTTGTAGCATACAAATCAAACATCTTAAAAATAATGTGCTCTTTTGACAGATGATAGATTAGTCAGAGGGTAACTGTATCCTGTTGTCTTGAGCCACCCTCCGTTTCCTGTGAGTCCAAAGCTCTAACAGGAGCATTTTTATGTTACAAAGTGAACATGTTTTAATCACAAGTGCTGTCACTAGATTGGAGCAATTTCCTGTGGCTCTGTAAAGTATGAGGTTGCAAAGTAATTGAATTTGGGCCATAATTAAAAAGTGCAAGGAGCCATGTGATCTCTCCCCCCCCGATGCCTTTCATCTTTGTAATAGCATAGCCGTTTACGTCTGAGAGGCAAAGTTTTCATCACTGAAATGAGTAATTTATAGTGGTCTTCCATGCTTTATGTGCCATGTAAGGTACAGCTGAAGCCTTATTAAATCGGATATGTAGTTTAATTTGACATTGACGCAAAGGAAACACAAATGAGTTGAGGGTCAGTCATGGAGAGAGCCTGCCAGGAGGATGGACAGCAAAAACTGCATTAGTGACAGGATTTAATAGAAGTAATATGCATTTAATGTGCAGACTTGTTATAGTATCCAAGCCAGTTTTCTAAATGTGAACAAAATGGTACCTTTCAGTTTTTGTATGAAGACAAGAGAAGGCATGTTTCCGTTCCTCTACATAAGCATTTTCCATGGTTCCTTGAAGCCTCAAGTCCTGATATTTCCAACCTCACAATTGCAGTGATATTTCAATCAGCACCATATCATTAGAGATCACTGCAACTGTGGGGTTGTAACCTCTGAATTATTCAGTACAGTAGCGGTGTAGGGGGGATAACACAGACCCAAAGAGTCACTGGGAGATACTAACCATGACAGAGTGTATGAAGTAATATAACAGATTGTGGCGAAGATAATGGAGGAAACTATAGGAAATGAAATTGGATGACAAAGGGGGGAAAGACAGAGAGCAAGCAGCTACAGTGATGAATAGCATAGCTGTGGATGTGTTGAACTTCCCTATCACACGTGATGTTCCTAGTGAAGACAGGATTATTAGTCACAGGGATTATGCGAGTACAATGCTTTTGTTTGATTCTAGCAATGTTAATTGTGAGCGAAGCTACTCAGTGCATGTTGCTGCAAATGACAGTGTCAGCAGATGTGGAAATGGTGAGTCAAATGAGCTACTGCTTTTAGCTTTATTTGTATTTCTTGTTGTCATTAGTACCATTTTTGTGTGTCAAGCCAATGACCCAACTGTAATCTACTATTTTACAAGTCATAGGTTTGGCACAGTTCATGCTTGATGTCACGTTTCCCCTGTTTGGAAACTGTGGCGGTTCCAGCCACTGACCATTGATCTTGTGATCTGGTTTCATCAAACATTAATTTTGGTGCCCCACAATGAGGAACACAAGATTACTAGAGTGAAATCATTCAAGACTGTCATGGCTGCTAAGATGCACTCATCAAAATAAAGCCACGTGGTTTTCCTGTGCTTCAGAGGAAAAATTTGCTGCTCACAACAGTCTTTTCTTTGTCTGTTCAGACTCAAGTCTGCTTCTTATTTGGGGATCACTAACTTCTGATCTCTTTCTCTTAACCCCCAGCTCAGTTTAGTCACTACACTACTTCACCATGGCCTTTGTAAAGTTTTTTAAACTGTATGTCAGTGTGCCCTCCCCAGTGTACTGTCCTGAGTGTGGGCTCTGTGGAAAAAATTGAACCACCTGGGTTGGCAGTTGTTCAGATAAGCTTATCTGGCAATAGAGTCGTCAGTATAGCCCCATTGTGAGAGCTGAAAGGAGTGTTTTACAGAACTTAAGGTTAGTTATCCTGTAACCCCTGTTCTCAGATAATAAGAACGGGGTGTCTACGAGAAGAACCCAACTTGCATAAACTGAAAAAGAAGTGGGCTTATCTTGAATGATGACTGACCCTGCTTCAATCACCTTTCTTATTGGAGGCAAGGGGCTCTGTCTTGATGGCTTACTGGGTAAAGATACAGAGGCTTCTGAGGATAATGCCAAGAGAGCATTCCCCATAGTGAGACACCTAACTGGTGTTATCAGAGAACAGGGGTTACAGAATAAGTAACCTTATGCTTTCTCTCTGAGTTTACTTTAGGAGAGAAAAATGACCAAGACTGGCCAGTCATGATAGAGCTGCAGCTACTCACGACCAAAATATGTAAAACAATGTACCATCTAGGCTACATCCACACAAATACATTGTTGTTGTAAAACAACAACAGTGCATTTGTATGCTACAATGTATGCTATGGCTACCTTTAATGCTTAGCATTAACACTACTATGGCGTATTTGAACCCCTAAAGCAGACACCTTTGAAATGCCCCCGGCCCTGTTTTATTTTGAAGACCGCAGGGTTGTGTCTTAGTTGGAATGGATAGAAATGGAGACTTTTTAAAACAATGATGATGCAGAGGACTACATTTACGTCCCAATCCGGTCGGGTCTTGTCATTCAGGATGTGTCAAGGCAAAACATCATAGCTAAAACTCTCATACCTTTAAAGATTTAATCCTTCTTGTGTGGGTACCCCTTCCCCATAATAATGATTTTCTCTGGTCATGGATAATGCTAATATTTGGCTGTATTTGCTTTGGGGCAACTTCCAATCTATGCTTTCAGCTGCCTTGACCAGTGTATAGTCCTGTATTACTTTCAGTAACCATTCCACCTTGTTGTTTGTCCAAGCAAAGAAATATTTGATTCTACTTTGCTGTTTTTCTTTGTGTTATATCCTGTAAATAATTAACCACCTAAACACAATCTGCTTACTGTCTGCACTGGCATGTGCATGCCGAGACTTTATAAATAGCATGGACAGGATTACCTCCAAAAAACAATGCTTAAATGTGTGTACAAAGATCATTGTCATTTTAAAACACTGTCTTAAAATGAAGATGTATTTGTGTGGATGTAACCTAAATCAGTTTTAGTGTGTGAGCTCAAAATGTACCAAAGTGAAGTTAGCGACTGAGGAAGGTTTTTATAAGATCCCATGCATTTATAGCTGCACCACACACAAACACAGATCAACACACTCGTATACAGCCAGCTGGCCAGTGTAATGCGGAATCAAACAGAATGTGACATTTGTTTATTTTGTTGTATCAGTGTTGCCGGCCCACACATCTTTGGGCCAACGTTAAAACTCTTGCTCATCCAGATGGCCAGACTTACCCTGGTTCTTGGGGTTCTTCTGTTTTAGATTAAATGCTGCCTTTTTTTCTCTAAACTTCAGATACTTTTTTTTAAGTTACTGAATTCTACAAACGATGTCAGGGTGCAGATGTGCAGCCAACTGAAGCAACCTGCCAGTCAGCAGTGAACAGCAAGATGCGGGATCCTGTTCCATTAGCCTTTTTGGGGTCTTCTGCTTCACTGCCCCTCTAGTTTTGATTGGTTTCCAGACACCGCATGAGCATTACTGAGTCTGTATAGTTACTGATGCACTGATTTTTTTTTTTTTTTTTTTTTAAATTGGCCCTGCAGATTGGACTCATTTCATTTAGGACTATTCTAATTCTCAAAGTCGTGTCAGTGCTTCCTGTTAACCCCTACCCATTGTAATGTGCTCCACTCAGACAGTGCAGTCAGGACCACTCAAGAAAAACACTTCTTAGCAGCTTTTAGATTTAGCTTATTGCAGTTATTAGTATTTGGCGATATCGCTCTGTTCTGGGGACCCCCTGCCGTTCCACGTGCTTACGTGGAAAGCACTAAGCCAGAACAGCACACGTTCTTGAGGCAGGAAGAGCTGCAGGAGCAGCAAAAAGAAAAGAACAAAACCTTCCATAAAGCAGGCGTCAATGACACAACATCATAGATCAAGTCAGAATGGCACAAAGCCGGAGGCGGGGAGGAGGAGGGCGCAAAAGTGGCATGCAGAGGGAACAAGGAACAGCAGGCGGGCTAGAGCAGCTTAAATAAGGCGTCGCAAGCGAGTTCAGCGAATAAGATGCTTAGAGGCGAATCAGCTGGCCCTCAGCTGATGATGCTTGCATGATATCAGCTGATATCGGCAGTAGCAGTGCTTGAAACCGTGGCCTGCCTGAGCTAACGCTGTGCTCAATTTTATTCATGATGGAATGTCCAACAGTAGACGTTCTTCTCAAGCAATCATCGAACCTGATACAGGACTGACTCAAGACATTAGCAAAATCTATTAGCAAAACCTACAGGGCTGTAGACGAAAGCTCACAAAGTGGAAACTGGTGTTTTTATTGTAGAGCTGTCATTCTTTTGATGGACTGCCATTATGCACATCTTAGTCTTCTATTTCCATTAGTTTTGGCATAGCCCTCACTGTATCTTTCGTAATTTCTCATGTAAATTATTCCAGAGCTCCTGATCTAAGCCTTTAAAGCCAGCCAATATAATATCCGTTTGACCTCCATTAATTTGCAGCAGAATTTCATTTAGTTTTGATAGAAAAGTTTAGCATTCCAATTTCATGACTTGCTGCAAAAGGATATGTTGACCCTGTTGCTAAAGTACAAAACACATTCTTAGCATTAGATGATGTATATGAGAAATATAGTGAAGATAGAAATATGTACTCATCAGTGTTAGATTTTCTTCTGCTTTAGTAGGGTTTCAATTAGAAAAAAAAATGCTTTTGCTTCATACCCTTCCTACAGCTTCTTCTTAATGTTTTCATTACTCTCTATAGACAGATTACTCTATGCAGGGCTTACAAATGTGTTCACCTCCCTTCAAAGTGTTAATGTTTTATTGCCGCATATAAATGAGTCAGAGTAGATTTAATGTTGCACATGTTGTACATCTGGACGCTGCAAATTTTCCTTATTTTCCCTCGTCATACTACATCATCATCTAGGTTATGTATAAGCAAACAGAAGGTAGATTTTCTCCACAACACATGTTAATTATATTCATTGAAGTGACAGTAGCTGCAAAATTCTAGTTTGCTACGTTTTATTTACAGTATATATCATGTCAAGTTATGTATGTCACATTGTTTTCTTTTTCTGTCCTTTGTGTGTGTGTGTGTGTGTGTGTGTGTGTGTGTAGCCTATATATTTTTGTTTTGTATTTTAATGGGCTGCAAGTGCCACTGGTGAGCACATCGTTGTTTTGATAATCAGTTTCACATCGGAAAACATGGTTACACAGGTTGATATAGTTTAGTGGCAAGTCAGCAACAGACTTAGTGTGCAAATGGAAAGTGATTGAGTGAGTGAAGTCCAGATTATTATGCTGCCCATATGCAAAAACCAAGGGCAAACCTTTAGGGGGTAATAATGAAGCCAACGCAGATGTCCCAAAAACTGCAGTTCCTCTCATGGCCACTTGAGGCTAGCTCTAAAAGCCATCCATTGTTTTTACACCGTCTATGGCAAAAACACCAGTTGTTTGAAGTTACATCAGAAACACAGTGGTTGGCTGTGGCTCGAGTCTGCATGTCAGGTGTCCTTGGCAAGATGCTAAACCCCAAATTGCTCTGCGAATATGTGTGTTAGATTAGATCCTGATGAGCAGATTGGCACTTTGCATGGTTGTCTCTGCCTCTGCCATGTGTGAGTGGGCTAAATGTGGTATAAAGTGGAATGCCCTTTGAGTGATTGGAAGACTAGAAAGGTGCTATATAAATGCAAGTCCATTCAACACACTATTAACATTAGACCTTTTAATATATACCTGCCTCTGTGAAGATGTTCAAGTAACCATCTGCTGGAATTAAATGTGTGAGAATTACTGCAAGAGGTAAATTTCCTAAGTTATAAATTGGACAGGTTATATTATCCACTTGGTCTGGGTTTATGCTGAACTTGTCTTTCAGTTTTATGTGTATGTTTTTAGGGCATGTGAAATTGACACACTGACATGAATCCCTGGTGGACTCCCATTTTTTTTCATCTAGGTTTGTTTATTTGGTTGGGGTTGCTTTCATCCTCTGTAATTTGCTCTTGGCAGATTGTTCATTTTTCAGTCACAGAATAATTTGCTTAGCTCATAAATTCAAGATAGCTGTACTTCAGGTGTGACTCATATGAATATACAAAGGCTAATGCTTGCCTTGAATGCAATTCCAAGTTTTAGTCTGCAAAATGATGTAAAAGCCTCACGATTACTGTCGATTAAACCACTCTTTCCCAGTTCAGAGTGTTTAAAAACTGCTGTGATGAAATTGTTTTGTCATTCATTGTCTGTGAGGCATATGTTTGATGAGACCAAACTGTGTAGTTTTCTGAGAAAGTGGCATTCCGTGTTTTTTTCCAGTAACAAATATTCAAAAACAGTTTGAGCCAGTATGAGAAAAGATCTTTCAAGCTTTTTTTTAATCCACTCTGGCTGAACAAACACTGAATTTTGCCAAAAACATGTCCCCAATACAAGTCAACCCAGCTTACCTCGTCTACCCTATCATTCCAGTTGCATTATGGCGGAACTGATTTTGCTCCCAACAGATAGCATTCAAATGTGTCCCGCTTAGTTTGGGGAAGTGGCACTCATTCAGCCGGGCCATGTCAGGCCGTTCAATCTAATCTGCACTTCTCTTGACATATTGGCTTACGCCTGTTGTGCATTATACCATTTGACAGTCAAAATCAATGTGGCTTAAGTAGAGATCCTGATCCAGCAGCAATCACGGCAGTGCCAGCAGCACCCGCCTCCAAAGTCCTTAACCCCTGTCGCCTCTATGCACACCCAGTCATACACGGCATCATTTTCAATCAATTTCATCTTTCCCCTTTGAAAAAAACGACTTCGATTTAAAACAGGCAGATGATCGAAACCTATGGCGATGTCTCTTAGGGGGTAAAAATTCCATTACCATTTAAAGCAGTTTCCATTTCTATCCTCCCTTTCTTTAGTTTTACTGCAAATGCATTCAACAAGTTACTTGGACTTTGGGCATGATTGAAAACCTTTTTCATTTCATGCACAACCTGAGCCTAAGGAGTAGAGTTAAATGGCTTTGTCAATAACATACTCTGAATTTTGTTCATACCATACACACAATGTGAAGTATCTTATCATAGAATCACCAGGTTGCATTTTGTGCAGCCAAGTCACCAAAAGAAAATGGTGCCATTTTACACTTTTGCAAACCAAGAATACATTTTTATGTTTCATACAAACAAAGATGTTGTAGTGGGGGGAGAGTAGAGCTGGTTATCCAGGGCCCCAGTTGGAGGGGAGCCTTCGTAAAGCAAGAATTAGAGGGGTTGGGTTTTTTTTTTTGTTTGTTTTGTTTTGTTTTTTTGCAATTATTTCTGAATAATTAGTGCAATAGTTATATTAAATTTGGCTGAATAAATTGGTTGAAAGACTGAACTTTGCATAAAAAACATGAAAAGCTTTCTGAGGCTAAAGCCTGTTTTACATTGCACAAAAAAACTGTTAACACTCACTCACATTTGGCTTTTTAATGTAATGGGAAAGTGTATGATCACCATTCACAGCCAGATCAAAAGACAATGCAGTGGTCACAGGTTTTTATGCTTTCCAGCTCCAAGCAGCATTGATGGAAACAGAACAGCCAGGTGAACACGTTAAATTTAGTCCCTTAACTGGCATGTTGTAATGACACCTTACCACTAATAACCGTCCATCTCCACCTAAGCAGCGTTAAAACATTGATCTAAATTAGTTTGGACACAATTTTATAAAGGGACAAGTAAGAGATACATAAAGAGAAGTAACCACTGGTTTTACAGACCTCTCCTCTGCTGCTGTCTACTTTTTACCTTTTCTCCAGCCTGTCCATATCGTTTAACGGATGCACTAAAACAAGCCCAACATACTCAGAATGGTATACTCATTTGCTGCAGCACCATCTACACAACTCTGCTCTACTGGTAATGGGTTTAACCGCATTGTTGGGAGGGTTATTTTTATAGTGTAATAAGTTACAGATTACTAGTTACCCTGTTCAAAATGTAATAAGTTGCATACAAATTTTCATTACTTTATCAAAGTAATGTAACTTATTATATTTAATGACTTTTCTGATAAATGTTTTAAACAGGGCAATAAAACTGAAAAAAAATTAAAGTGCATAAATGTTGCAGTCAAATTGGTCTAAATGCGTTGTCCAAAAATATACTATAAGGCATTCCTGCACAGCAAAAACATGTAAAGCAACAGAGTGAATGGTTTATTCAACATATAAACTTTTTACTAAAAGGTTTGTTTTTCATATGTAACCAGTTTTGATTACAAACTGTAATTTAATTATGTTTTTTTAGTAACTGTAACTGATTACAACTACATTTATTTTGTAATTTAATTACTGTAACTAGTTACATGGAACTAGTTACTCACCGATACTGTCATGTTCATTTTGGTGGGAAAAAGAGCAGAAAGAAAGGAGACGGGGAAAAAAACAAAGTGACTTCAGGGTGCATGAAGGAGACATGGGTCAAGAGAGTAAGCACATGGGTCCACAGAGACTGCTCATGCATAGGGCCCAGACTTTGGTGCTACGCCCCTGTATCAAATCATAACATTTCTAAAGTGATTCAGATTAAATATGAGCAGAGTTTCTTATCAGGAGGTGGAAGGTATGGTGGATGGTGTGAGACCACTATTCAAGAACAGAGGAATTTGTGGTGACAAAACCGGGTATTTTAAGTCAAAACATAGCTCAACACTAAAACATAGCTCAAACATACAAATGTAACATATCTGCAGTTTGCAGAAATGTACAATGCCAACATTTATTTTGGCAATTGTTTTGTTTTTGTGGAGGGCCATTTGGATGAGACTGTGTAGATTTTACATTTCCTAGACTGTTTGTTGTAATTCCCTCAGCTTTGTGACCCCTCTGTGTCTATTTGCGGTATTTGATCATTTTTGGCACAATCAGGCAACCGCATCTCAAACTAATTAGCTTTGGCATTTTACAAATTTGTTTTGATTTTAACTAATTGCTGACACATTTGCAGTTCTGTCTCCCCATGTTTGATATCGCTGGGAGCATTGTGGCAGTTCAGTAGTTCAGCAGTACAGTCATTCAGGGTGAATCCCCAGGAAAATGTCATGAGTGATGTTAAATATTTAATCAAGTTACGTCGAGATTAATCTTAGACGCCCGATGACAGCTTTGTAAGGACAAACAACATAAACAGTCTCAGCAAAACACTATTGAAGTTGCTGTAACCTTTGGCCTGCTGAGCTGACTGCAGGACTGGCTTCATTGCAGTTACAGCGCCCCCATAAGGCTGAACTTTACTTAAAACTTCTGTTTACATGTTTTTTTCTTCATATTCATCTCCTGATTAAATTTGCCATCTGTAATTGTTTACGGACTTCTGAACAGTGACTTAAAATTAACCAACCAAAACAACATGTGATGGGAATCAATGAAGCACAGCCAGTGAACACACAATGAATACACTTATGTGACTGACTCAGCACTGGCTTTTGGTTCCATGTTAGTTTTCCATATAAACACAAACTTAGCTTTGGAAGGGGGTGATTTCAGTCCCTGCACAACTCCACAGGTGTTCATTTATTAACAAAGCCAACAGAGAAGTCTAGGAGATGTCAATCAAACCGTCTGTGAACCCACACAGAGCTGAAAAGACGTCTAATCAGCCAAAGTAAGGGGAATCACTGGAGGATGTGTACCATAGGTGTACAGAGCCCTTAAAAATGAAAATACATCCTCTACTAATATACAAACCAATTGGAAAATAAAGACCCAGTTTCTGTCTTACCCAGCCAACATTTGAAGGTGAGGCCATTGTAAGTCGTAAAAAGGCTGGAAAATAGATCCTAAATGAGATTGTCCACAGGTTCCATAATGGCCCCATGCCAACTGTCCACATGGGTGGATTTGCATATTTAAGATGCCCATTTTGAGCCCATACCCACTTGGTACCCAGGTTGCCCTTGTGTAACCCATGTGGGGCCCACTTGAGTAAATCTATCCATGTGGGCAGTTGGCATGGGGCCATTATGAAACCCGAGGACAATCCCATTTTCAGCCCAATTACTACCCACATTGGCTCCACATGCAAATGTTGGCTGGGCAAAGGGGAATACCTCCTAAATTAAGAATTCCAAAATGTAATTTCCATGGCCTCAGAAAATTTAATCTAATTTGTGAATGTGAGCTACTCTTGCTTGAAGCCAAACCCAACAAGTCTCAAACTTGTGATGTCATTAGGTATAAAATCTGGAGCGCCATAGACAATGAATAGGAACCTGATTTTTCGGATGGACAGGATGTTTGTTTTCTTTTTATACCCAAATGAGTTTTATTATATCGTTTTTTCAGTTCTAAAATAAAAAAATATATTCATGTACTTAGAACCTTCCCCTCAATGTCATCTATGACGTGAGCAGCTCAACACTTTATACTCTATGAAATCACAAATTTGAGTTTTAGCACTCCATGTTTGGATATGGGAGAGTTGTTTGGGTTTGCTTATATTTTTTGACTGTCCCAAACAATCGGAATATTATGTATGAATTTTGAAATTAGAGATGGTTCCTGTTTAACCCCACATCCTTCTTCAGCATGCAATTAAGCCCTGGTAAGCTAGAAAGCACATGTTCACGAAGCTCAGCAGCTCTAAGACAATTCACGCTTTATTCCAGGGAAAAAGTGTTTGGGTTTTTTTTCAAGGTGGTTGATTACTCCTTTAATAAGTGTAATTTGTCCTCAGCAGCACAAGCAAGTCAGAAGGAAAATAACAGTCACCTATGAATCATTTTCAAACTGTTTCAAGACAGTTTACTTGACACATATCCTTTTATTTCTGCACTTGTGAGGACCTTTAATCAATTTGGTTCCTCTTATAAAGGCCTTATCACACCGGGGAAGAAACAAAAATACACATGCTCATCCCTAACCTAATTCTTAATTCTAACCTGAGGACATGAGTAAAAAGAATAAAGAAGAATAAACAGACACTTAGGCAGGTGTAAAGTTGTGTCTGCTGTAGCCTCAGTCTGACACCAACCGGGACTCGCAGCATTAGGGACCACTTTGAAAAGAATATGCAACACACTTCCTCATGCATTGTTTGTCCTGATGGATGAGACTCAAAGCTAATGCAAACCAGAACCCACAAGACAAATCAGCCTTAACGTGGTTAAGACATACGCACCCTACCTCCTCACTAACACACACACACACACCAATTGAAAATTAAAGGAGCTACATTAGCCAGAGCAGAGCACTATGGGAGCATAAATGAATAGCATTATGAAATGAGAATTGTCAACTGGCAGCAAAGATTAGTTGGCCTGAGCTGTTTTGTTTTTCTATGGTGGGAAAAAAATGTTCCCATCATTGAAGGAGATGTTTTCACCAAACAGCAGTCTGAACAAAAGGTCAGGTGATTTTCAACAACCAACCGGCCGTTAGGACACAAAGGCACATAATGAGAATTATTAGCATCCGCATTCAGATTAGTCATGAATATCTAATCCCCGCATGAGGAGTCTTTATCATTCATTTCCATTTTATTTATTTATATTTAGCACCACTGTGCCGTGCATGGTATACTACTAATTAGGTTTAAATGTTTGAGTGATGTGCTCTGGCAGCTCCGCTCTGATCCGCTGCTCAGTTAATCAGTGCTGTGAGCGCCAGCGCAGACATAGCGTGATAAGACATGAAAATAATTCAGTAGTCCGGGAGAGTTGTGTTCAATTTTACACCGTGAGTAGATAGAGATCAGGTTTACATTTATTATTTTAGATTGGGCGCCATATACAGCGCTGTCCTTTTATTATCAGAAGATTAAGCATATTCAATGCCAAGCACGACTTTCTTTATTTACACTCTTACACCTCATAAATTCCCCTGTGTGTTTCATATTAAAGGTCCCACATTATGCTCATATTCAGGTTCATAAATGTGTATTGGGTTTCCACTACAATATGTGTACATGCTTTAATGTTCAAAAAACACATTACTTTTCTCATGCTGTCTGCTTGAATTCTGTTTCACTGGAATCCTGATGGCTCATTTAGAGAAACAGTGTCTGATTGTAAACTGTTTGCACATCTCTGTGGCCTAAGCATTTTTATACTTTCACAGTGTTTATATAGCACCTGTGCTTGCTTTATTTTTCAAGACATCTGACTTTTCACAATATGGAACCTTTAAATACAGCTCACTTTCATCTGTGTGTATTTGGGTTTAGGGCTACATGGTGTTACAATGCATATGCCTGCATTATTTATGCACAAGGAGACAAACATTCCAGTACAGTAACAGTCCCATTATCATCACGCTGAGTACTCATTCGACAGAAAGGCCATGTCTAAATGTGACCCTTCAGCTCAGCCGGCAGTGAATTCAGCGAGGCCATATGTATATGACTCAGTCTGCAAATCATTTCAAGGTTATCAAGGAGACAGTGGCAGCCCTTATCTGGGGCTTCATTTCCTTTCTATTATAGTGTATGGCAGGGAGCAGGGCTCACACTGCAAAGCTGTTCTCTAACGGTGTACCGTGGTGCTATAACATCACTTCCCATCTGGTCCATACCTCCTCTCCAGTCTGTCTGGGTGGAGAGAGGGAGAGAGGGAGCCAGGAGGGTTTAGTGAAGAAGGGACTGCAAAGAGGTGAGAGCAGTTGAGGGAGGGTGAGGAAAAGAGGAAAGCAGTGCAACATTAAAAGATAGAAGGAAAAAAAACATAAGATGGGAAGCTGGCAAAGGTAGTAATGCAAAGCCTGTTGAGTCAGAGCACAGACATTGGGGAAATCAGAAAAGCTCAGAGCCTGTTTGTGCAGTGGAGGCTTGTGTGTGTGCATGTGTGCATTAACGTTTGCTGTACTTTTACGAACAAAATTCTACCCAAACAAAGCAAAAAATAAACCCCAAAATAACATGGTGGTGCAGACAGTTTTCTATTCCCCAGCGCACCTTCATAATCGAAGGTAGGGACCTGTTGAGATCTGGGAGAATTAGGTTGTCACTGGGGGTCTGTGGCTGGCTGAAAACTAAAAAATAATTATGTCACTTCCAGGAGAGAAAACATGTGTCTTGGGAGAGAAATAAACTTTTATTTATTTTTATTTTCTTGCTATATTCCAATTGTGGTGAATATATCCGGTTTATATTGGTTACATTGATTTTGCAGTACATTCTGCATCATAGCATGACCTCAGAAAATCTTCAGATTAGCAAAGGTTTAAATTAGTACATTATTTGTCAATTTGAAATACCCACAGGACAATACTCTACTACAACCTTAGCTGTTTAAAACAAATGGGCTATGGCTGCAGGATATGCAAAATGAATGAATAAATGAAATAATAATTATTTGGTCAGATATCGATTTTGCAAAATTAGTGGAAATTTAGTAGGAATGGTGATTTTATTTTCACTGAAACAAAATAAAAATGGTGATAATTGCAAACCAGAGGGAATCTTGGATTGGCTTTTAATTTTTACGTTCGCTGGCGAGTGTGTTCACAAACAATAACCAACAGTCCAGCATAGTACACCTTTAAAGGTGGTGAAGTAGGAGGACATCATCTGTTGAGCAAGAGCGGAAGCATCAGGATACACTGTAACATCAAAACTGTCAAAATATGTTCTGTTTTATATCTGAGGTGTTGATGTTACAGGTTATGAAAACAGTGGTGCAGCAGCGTGATAATATGGATAGCAACAAAAAAAAGTGACAAATCTAACAAGGCAAAACACAGTTCTGTTGAAGTGTCGATGAAGCTTGTGTTATTGTGATGTCATGTATCCAAGTGGGTGTGTGCTGTAATCAGTGGCTATTGTGGCCATGTGCTGGCAGTGTGTGTATGTCATTAGAGAAGTAGGTATTTACAGTGCATTCACTGTATGTGGTTTCATGGCTGTGTGTAGAGATACGGGATGGGCAAGAGACAGGGGGAGGGGAGAGAGAGGGAGGGAGGGAGGGAGAGAGAGAGATTGTTGATGAGCTCGGAGCCAAAGAGAAATCAGCACAATTTGCCTAATAAAATTAGAGACAGTTAAACTACATGAAGCCAGTGGCTGGTAGAGGAAGAACAGCATTCAGCGCGTGACTCCAGTTCGCTTACACACAAGAAGTTGACCTGAGTGTTTTGTTGTCTCCTGACCACACACCTGCTGCAGAAGGGGCTTTAACTTGTAGTCTGACTCCACAGCAGCCACTCTCACCACATCGCACCTGGCCACCTCTAAACCTCCACTGCACCAAGGCGGTCTGGGCTCATAGGGGGCGCATGCATCAACAGACAAAAGAAGAAGGGGACCCTCCCAAAGGGGAAGGGAGTGAGGAGACCCACATGTCGGCTTCCGCTGAAGCTCTGGACAGTCCCTCCTCTGAGACTTTAGGAGCTCAGGCGGAGCAGGCCCGAGCTACTCTAACCCCAAACCCCCGCAGCGGGTGTGGGTTTTTCTGTCAGCCGTGGTGTATGCTCCTCACACTGACCCTACTCCTGCTTTCTCTCCTCGGCAGCTGGGCAGTGGTTCACCTCACCCTGGGGACCCACGGAGGATCACCTTTTCGGGTCTCAGCCAGCTACGATCAGCGGATTCCACAGGATGACATGGCCACAATCGAGCCCCACTTCACCACCAACTGCACCATGGGTAAGTTGGAACATCCTTGTCATTCGTTTAAAAAAATGATTTCAAGGTAATGGCGATCCTGCGCTTTTTTTGTTATTACTTTTATGTTTGAGCAGTATGAGCTCATTAAGGTTAACATTTTGGAGGGACCTGTGTAAAATGACCTCTTAAAAAATATAAATAAGTATTTTATCAAGTGATCATTTCCTACATTCGCCAGTTACAGCTTCAAAAATGTAAACTTTTGATTGATTTGATCATTTTGTGAAAGAACAAATAAAGTCTGCACACTAGTGCATGCTCCCATAAAAATTTATTTGATTACCTCCACACGTGACGTTTCGGGCTGTTCTGTAGTCCAGCAACTCGTTTTCATCACTCTTGGATGTGCATGCTGCTTATAACTTTTTTCCATGATTTGATCTTTTTTACATCATTGGATTAGGGTAAGGGTTAGGGTTAGAGTTTGCATTGACTGTCAGTCAAAGCTAAAAATTAGTATTTGTCATCTCTGGATTTTTTGTTTTTCATTTTTTGCCATTTCAAAGACTAAATCAGTCACTCATCTGTTAAAAGTATCTTTATTTTTTAGCAATTATGAAAAATATTGTTTGAATCAAAAATCAAATGTGACGTGGTTGAAACACACCAATATATTAGGTGATCCTTCTATTTGTTTTCTTTGTGTTTCCTGTCACACTTTCTGCACTATGCATGTGGACTAAATGTGTCTCACATGTCTGCAGAGTGACCGAGTTCCCAAAGCAGCTCTAACACACCAAACTGAGAACTGCACTGCTACATTCTGTGATTTTTAACTTCATTATGCCATGTTGTGCAATGAAATGCGTAGACTGCTAGACTGAAATAATATCCTTCTCTGTCAACCTCGAAAGCTCCTAAAATTGGATTAATGCAACTGATTCAATTTCCTCTGAGCTCCATGCAGAAGCACAGCAACCCCTGTTTAAACATTTCAAGTGTGCTTTACTGAGGAAATATAGATAAAACTCCTTGTTTCCTCTGACAGATGTTTTGTAGACAAATGTCACATCGAGCCGGAGCTGTTTTAATAGAACGGATTGCTGTTCTGTACATGTGTAAAAATATCCGGGTTTATTTGATATAGTATATCAGTATTTTTCAAGCAGCTACACAGTGAAATAGTCATGATTTTCTGAATGAGTGAGTGCAGTTTTGAAGATGCTCCATTTCAGGCTTGTGTAAGAAAAGTTACCCAACTTGTTTACCAGACCATGTTAGAGTCTGCTGAACTCACATAAAAAGGAATTAAAAAGTAAAGGATGAGTTAGAGAGGCGCTCCTCCAGTAGCAGACTAAATTAAATCTGAAAATTGGCAGCAGCACTCAAAAGAGATCCCTACATTGATATAATGTAGCTTACGCAACCCTGTCCTTATAAAACTACGTCTTCTGAAACTATTTGCAAAAGCCAGTGGTGGAAGATGTACTGTAAATCTTTTACTTAAGTAAAAGCAGCATTACCACAGTAATAGTAATAATAACTAATGTCATATCAATGTAGTGGAGTAAAAAGTACAATATTGACAGCCAAACTGTAGTGGGGTAGAGGAATGGAGAAGCATAAAGTGGAAATACTTTACTGAAATGTAGGCTACAGGTACCTCGTAAGTGTACTTAAGTACAGTATTTAAGGAAATGTACTTACAGGTAGTTATATTCCAGCACTGGCAAATATGTCTTATAATATATAATTTATAATGGCTTGCTGGCAGAGTACTTCTTTGTATTCATATCAACACTATATATCTTCAGTAAATATATTAATTAGACCATGTGTCCAGATCACAACCAAGGGTCTGGGGACTCCCAGGGGTCCTTGGGGAGTCGTCGATATTGTACTCTGCTAAATTGTGTCTGCAATACAGGGAAAATGCTGAATGAACTATCAAACTTGTCTTTGACATTAAAAAATAATCCCCAGTCCCGCTGCAAACTGAATTATATTAAAACAAAAACCAGGAATACCAGATTTGTAGATTAACAGAGATTATAATGGAAACCCACACATTCTGTCAAATGGGTCCTATTATTATGCATTCATTAATTGCGGTGTCCTAAAAATGGTTTCAATCAAATAACAGAACATGAAACCAAGAGAGAAGATTGGCTTTGTGTGTTTCTTCCTGTTTGTAGGACAGGGACATAGATGGTGCAACTGGACACCTGGACATAATTGTCCCCCTACCTGTCTCCTATCATCACTCTCAGTTGCCTTTGTTTATCGCCAGAGATTCTGGGTGGATCATTAGGACAAAACACTGACAGACGGATGAGCACTGTGCACATCCTCCGCTCTGTTCCACTGCTTGTTATGCCACACACAGAAAGGCTTTTTATTTTTCTATAGAACTGCACAGATCATCTTAAAAAAGGTAGTTGTCCCCAAAGGCCTCTTTGTGTATTCAGAGAGATGCACATTCCAGCAAATGTAATCTCCTCTGCTTTTACAGAGGCAGAGTCTCTTTGAGTTCTGCAACAATGAAATAGCTTTTACGCTCGGTCAATATTTAGCTGCGGATGAATGAGGATCATCGTCCGACGGGAAAGATTTGCTTAGCTCTAATTCTTCAAACTCGGTTCAGATGGGATGTTTGGACTTGAGGTCAGGTCAGAGGACTGAGTTCCAGGGAACAATTGATGCAGCTGAGTTTCTCACAGCTGGCCAACCCTAGCAACAAATCAGCAACAAATCAGCAACACCTGACTCCCCCATTAAATTATCTGGATTTGGTTGTCAAACATGTGAGAAAAGGTTCCCAAATTGTCCCCAGAGTCACTTTGGAAGAGAAAAGCCTTTGCTAGAAGTGCAAAACAAAGAGAAACACAAAAGAAACTACAAACAAATCGATACCGTGCTCTCCAGTGACTCTTTGTCTAACTGTCTATGTTGTCACTGTAAGGACAGATCCGAGCTGTTGCTCATGCAAATCCAGCTTCACTTAAACAGTGTCTAATTGTTCTCAGCTCTGGGTTCACTGTGTTCCTCTTGCCAGGCAGCACATAAGCCGTGGCTAGCAGAGAGAAAAAGTACGCAGACTTGTTGTACTCTCCTCAGGCACCACCTGGGTCCCCAGCACAACACCCTCTATACACATCCCACTCCCAAACTAAGCCCTAATCCGTCTCGGCACGCTCGCCGTGTGGCCTCACCACATTTTGCGGTGTTCTAAACCTCCCCCACTTTCCCCTCCAGCACCTGTCACAGACCTGGGCTCAAATTACCTTCCAAGCTACCTAGCAAAAGAACATGAAGCCAGGGTGCTCGATTAAGACTCTCACACTCAGTTCCTGGCAAAGATCGTTGTTTGCTTTATCTGTTCCAGGCCCCTGCACTCAAAATTGGCTAATTACTGCTATTAACGACCTGTGTTGTCGGGTTTTTCGGGGTGGGCGGCATAAAGTCTGATCCAAACTTGTGTTCGATTGAGTCCCAAATGTGTGAAGTTTTAACTCCAACAGAAGTCTGCAGACACAAAATGTTCTGTATTTTCTCAATGGTACGGTTGCATAACATTTTCCTGCAGCAAGTAAGTAAGAATTAGTAAGAAAAGCACGGAGGATTTTCAAATCAGAGAGAGAGAAAAACATGCCAATGATTAATGTCATTCCCAACCTTGCAGTGTGTTATTACTTGTTGTCTTTTGAGCATGTCCGCCTTGAGATATACAATATTAACAGTCAGAAGTCGTAATATTCCCCTTTTTACTTTTGGCTGATTTATATGTATCTAAATCCGTGCACATAAATTCAGCCTTAATCAACTCTAAATGTGATCCGTTGAATCCGAATTGGAAATTTGACAATGTCCATTTCCTCCCTCTTAGTTGTTTTCTTGAGCAGAAAGGCGGCGATTACTCAAGCCAGTGAAGTGCGCGGAGATATAGTCAATACGGGATAAATAAATGGAGCAGTGTCTGACTTCTTTCTCCATACCCTTCCACTTTAATTAACTCATCAGTCACAGGGCCAACAAGCAATCCAATTTGTTGCCCCTAAAGTGACTTGTGTGGTTATATGCCTATCTCTGCAGCTCATCCTCCTGACAGGAAGTTAGAATCCCGCCTTCTGCCGGTATTTCTCTGATGGTCGCGCCGTAGCCGTACAGAGAACGTAATTATTCAAGCGCGACAAACCTGTCAATGACACTCTTAACCTCCTACAGTTTCTCATCCTGCAAGTAAACAGAGACGACTGTGATGACTGACAAGCTCATTACCAGATTGTGTCAATAGCAGGTTTGACTTTGCCTCTGTCATAGCATTGTGGCAAGGCGGAAGGTCACATTTGCCTTTACACTCATAACTATGTTTGTCCACTGAAGAGCAAATTCCTATTTGTGCTCGTGCATTACCCTGCAAACTGTCACAATTCATTTTTCCAATTGGACGTGCAGACGAGACAAGGCAGCGGCGAACCCCGTGGGAATTTGAACCGGTGACCTTCCCTTCCCTGGCCCATTTCCCTAACCATTACACCTTGCTGCTGCAGGCCCTTAATGGAGCGTTACAGCGAGTCTATACTCTGCGATTAGGTACACAGCAGCGTGAGGGTGTCCCTAGGCCCATCAATCACACACAGCCCTGTTGAGGCAATGAGGGAAATGGGTTTGGAGAGAGCCGCTGGAGTGGACAGCGTGTTACACATGTGGATGGATGGATGGACCGTCGGGAGGGGGGGGGGGGGGGGGGGGGGTTTAGTCCAGGAAGAAAAAAAAGATCATTTAGTGTCATAGCATGGCACTGAGACTCGCCTTTAAATACGCAGAACATCTCCAGCATAAGCCTTTAATTGAGTTTTCAATTTCACTTTGACTGCATGAATAAAATAAACTCATCCTTGGAGTTCTTTTGTTATCGGGTAACAAGCACAGGCTGATAATATATATTTAAAAACCCCATACTGTCACAACAGTGTGTGTGTTTATGAGATCAAGAGAATGTCAAAATTGGAAAATTTTTCTGAGGGATGTCATGCAGTGACGCAGTGGCCCATAAGGATGAGTGATAACTGATTTCATTGTTTCATTTTCAATCTTTAAAAGACTCATCAGCTCTACGGGCGCACACGTGTGCAGACTCAATAATGTCAAGCAGGTGTGGAAAATAATGGGAATGTTACATTCATCCTTGTGAGCTCAAGGTGTAATTTTCCTCTGACACACAAAACAGCCTGTGCAATTGATCTTATGAACTAACAGAATTTATCCTTGGCAGTGTCCATACTGAAGCAGCACTTTTGATTATAGTCTGTTTAAGTCGTCAGTACTAAATTAAATTTGCTGAATAAACTAAGTGATTATTGAAATATTTACTGTTAGGCCTTTGGCGTAAATTATTGAAACCTTTCACGTTTAAGTTGCAGCTGGCGTTTTGCGCTGTTTCTTCATTTGTGTGCAAGAGAGATTTAAATCCTAAATTTAGAATTAAATATTCAAAACATGGTAAGTGCATGCAAACTTATTTTTTATTTTATTTTATTTTTATAGCTTTTCTAAAAACCTTATACAGAAATCATATAGAAATATAGTGTATATAGTTACATATTGCATATAGTCTGAGAGCTACTGGTAAATTTTACAATATACTGTATATTGGCTATAAAGTTAAATACACTAGGCTACTCTGTGAAGATGCCAGGATTTTCCCAAAATCTTTTGAATTTGAAGCTGTAGATTGATGTCTGTACTGCCTGTCTCTGGTTGGTAAACCATTCTGTCTAATCTTAAAGGGACAGTTCACCCCAGAGTAAAAAATACATATTTTTCTTCTTGCCTGTGGTACTGTTTATCAGTCTAGATTGTTTTGGTGTGAGTTGCAGAGTGTTGGCAATATTTGCTGCATATTTCTCCAATACAAAAAAAACTAGATGACATTCAGCTTGTGGTGCTTGAAAGTGCCAAAAATATTTACATTTGAAAAACTCAACATCGATGTCTCTTTTCAGAAGTCATGACCCAGTTACTCAAGATAATCCACAGACCTTATTGTTAGCAGTTTCACCCTCCAACTATCATCGAGCAGAATAAAGCATGCATCTACTGCATCTACTGCTCACCTAGCACCTCGGAGCAAGCAATCATTGTAGCTCAGCTCAAGAGGATGCCATTCAATGTTAAAAATTGCTCTTTCATGAGCACAAGCCTCTCATCCATGAGTAGATGTGGGCTTCCTTCCAATCAGTGAAACACTTGGCAAGTGTAGTTCAGGAGAGAGAAAATAGTTAAAACATAAAACTTCTCACAACAAGGTCTGTGGTTTATCTTGAGTAACCGGTCATATTTCTTTAAAGAGACATTGCTGTTGAGTTTTTTTAACATATTTTTTTGTGCTTTGAGCACCACAAGCTGAGTGCTAATATTGAACAGTTCAATGATCAGTCAGGAAACATGGTCTGATGTGGAATGTGCGCTGTCCTTGGTGCTAAAGTGAAGTTACTGAATCCTCAACCTGCATTATTTTATTTTTTATTTTTCTGTTAGTATGTGTGGCCCCATAATTGTGTCCATGTTGTTATTCCAACAGTGGTGTGTCCAGACTTTTTTTTTACCGGGTTGACTTCTGCAGGGGTGACATGAAGTGTGAGTTCTAATGCACATGCATCAGCATAGCTTTAATTTACCATTTTTGTCTAACTACCCATGCCTACTTTAATTGCTAACATTGCAGTGTTTTTTGTATTCCTGTTTAAAGTTAATTGAAAACATAAATGGATGTACCAATCAAAACATAGCAGTGTGACACCAAAAAAACAAACAAACAAAAAAAAACGCTCTCATTCTTTACTATAGAAATTCCTCCTCCAAAAGTAAATAGTACAATAGCAACTATAAACTGCCAACAGAATTGAATTGCCAAAAAATTTAAATAAATAAGCCTGTGTAAACAAAGTTTTTATCAGTTATATCAGTTTATTTGTGACTAAAATTAGTCAGGCTAGACACTATCTGGCACATTCATGCCTCTCAGGTTTAAGACTGAATTGCACCAATAAACAAAAATTCAGTTTACTTGTCAGACAGATCAAACTGATTGGGCAGATAGCCAATCATGATAGGGTGCTGCTTTTGTACATGCGTTTGTATTCCAAATGCATTTGTTTATTCAAATCGAAGGACCTACTGGGTTAAGATGTATGGCTGATTATTGGATGCAGGTGTGCAGCATTTAGTCGACTGTATATAACTTAACCCTTATCCTAACCCTTGTTCTTAAAGGTAGTTCAACTGGTGGATATTTAGTTTTCCTGTCAAATGACTTAAAAGGCAAAATTTTGGTTTCCTGGGTAGCAGCACACATGAGGGCGTACATGGCACACTGTCCATATTTCCGTCATATCGTTACTTCAGTACACTGTAAAGCTCTTAATAAAGAGAGACCTTAAGGGAGAGCTCTGTCCCCCCTTTGCTTTTGTAACAGCCCACCACTGTATTTCTTACAGCTTATGCTTCACTGGCACTTGATTTCCCCACTGTAGCACAGGTTAAATGTTTGAATATAGAATCAGTGTTCCTAAAAATGAAACAGAGATAAAATGTCTGCTGCACATGTAAAATATTAACATTATTAAACTTAACCTTTAATTAAAACCAGGGCACAAGCTCCCCATCAAACAGTAGTGTTCTTTTTTTAGTTAAAGTCTGCTTAGCTTATTGTGTAGAAGTGCTTGGGGTCATGTTTTTTTAGGCTTCTCCCAGATTTAATGAGGTTTGTAAAACAGTGATGTTTACATTTTCTAATTATGTTTAATGAGGATAGTGCCAGAGCAGATACAGATGTAATATGTTTGACTGGTGCACCACTTTGACTACACTCCATGAATTTGCAGTTATAAAACATGCCTGTGTTGAAAAATCAATTCTCTTATTGTTTGGAATCAATAGAAATACCAAATTATGTGCTGATTGGCGACCGACTATCCATTCAAACATAAATGGAAATTCAAATCACTGTTGCTGAGCATTTACTGTAACAGGGCCACCACATGTGCTACAATCCACAACCCGTGTTGCCATTTCTAAGTATAGGCAATGTTTTCTACATAGTTCAATATACCTGTTTTCATTCATTCTTTATTTTTGTGTCATTCACTTCAATATGGATTTTACCATCTGCCTGTGGGCCTATGTTAAAATTAAAAAAAAAAAAAAAAAAAACTAAAATATTATTTTTGATCACAGGATTGTGGCATCTCTGTTTCACAAGTACATTAAAATAAGAACATTATAAAAATGAGGCACTATTGGAGCCCTGAGGGCAATTAGCAGTTCATCTACCTCACAGCTTTACTTTGAGTTAATTTGATGGATATTTGTTACTTCTTCTTGTTGGATCTGTGGGTCTTTAGATTGCTCTGGATGCTGTTTAGTCCTTTGAAAATTTGCTGCAGGTCAAACGCCATTAGCCCAAAGACATTGTCCAATAATAGAAAAAGTAGGAGCAAGTAGAAAACAACAACAAAAAACAAAAACATAGCTCATCAATTAACCGAAGATACAACCTGCTGAGACAAGACCCTCTCCAGCAGTACTAAGCTTCATCACATTCTACCTCTAATCTCTTGCCTGAGGCCTTTCCGCGAGCAGCACCCTCTCAACACAAACCCGGTTTCTGTTGCAGGCACCTTTCCAAGGCAATCTACACAGGCAGTTTCATTTTAAGATATTGAGCAAGTGTTAAATGGCCCAGGGCACCAAGTAGAGTGTTCCCAGTATACATATGCCAAATGGAACAGATGTCTGAATCAACCCTGACCTGGCACAGAGGTGGAAATTTCTGGGTGTTATGGACTAAGCATCATTGAGGAAAAGTCAGTCATTAAGATGCAGCCGTCTCATTTCATTCTGTAGTGGGGATAGTTGTGCGTAGAACGCTGGCATGAAATAGTACTTCTGGCCGTTGACTCACTTCCATCCTTTTCACTTCAAATGACAGGCTTACTGTGTTGTACACTGAAGTCTGTTCAACAGAAATATTCCATGGGCTCTGTTGGGAGCTCTTAAGAAGACTAGCTAACTTTTCTATGACCTTTACTGACTTCCAGCTAGTACAAACTTCAACATTGGCAGAATCTATGTTCTTAGAAAGTGTCCACTGACATATGCCAGTTAAGCAAGTAATCATTTAATCAGTGATGTTTTAGGGTAACTAGGTATCCTATTTTCCATGTTTTTGTGTCCAAGTGACTAATGAGAACAATGTAATTGATCCAGTAGTACAATGTCATTGTACAACCACTAAAAGTGCTTGTTTTTGCCACTGAAAGGCTCAGGTTGTTATTCTAGGTGTCTGACTACATTACGGAAAAGACCCCTACAGACACAGTCCTTTTTGTTAAGGAGTGAGAGCCAATAGAAACAGCCCCGAAATAGGGTTTCAGCAGTTCACTGGTTCGAGGTATATCATGATATTAGCATGAATTGGTATCAAATGGAATGCAACTGTACAGAGACCTATATATATATATATATATATATATATATATATATATATATATATGTGTGTGTGTGTGTGTGTGTGTGTGTGTGTGTGTGTGTGTGTGTGTGTGTATATATAGTCATTCTAATTGATAAGTTTTATGCTGTTATGCTGCCTAGCATGAAACTGATTTTTTAGATGTTTATTGTACCATGAAAATGTCATACCATCGTAACTATCTCAAAATCACCATTCCCCTGAGACCCACCAGACTTCATTTATATAAACAGCAATTTTAATAATATATTTTATTTATAAGTGCCTTTCTCAGCACTCAAGGACACTTTACAAAGATAAAAGAATTACAATAAAACAATTTTAGCGCGTACAAAGCCACATATTTTCACATCTAACTGGGTGAATTAGTTTATTTCAACCAAACCAGATTTGGTGATTGTTGGAACAGTGGCAAGATGAACCAAGATAGGGGGGTTCAGTTTTATCTTGTTATTGTTAACTCTGAATGAAGTGTGTTTTGCTATGATGAAATTAGTTTGTTTTAATGGAGTCTGGTGGGTTTGGTAATTAAACCAAGAAGATCTTACTCTTCAACAAAGAAATCTCTCTGGCACTTATAATAAATATCTGATTCGGTCAGTAGTAAAACCAAGCACTTTTAGTGGTATACATTGACTGTGTGCATTTGCTAATTACTTTACAGTACATAGCAGCCTGTTTCACAACTGCCATATGCAGTGGTTTCCTTCAATACCATTTCAGTTTTTAAAATGTCTGTCTCCTGTAGTCACTTAGACAAAGAAACAGGATAATATGGTTCAGGTTGGAAAAATACTGAAATTACCTCTCAATAAAACCCATCATTGACAAACCTTGTCATTTTTGTAATGGAGGAGCAAAAGTCATCCATCTGAGGTGAAAAAAATCTATTAAACGTATGCAGCCTTTATATTTCAAACCTCAAATTTAGTGCAGTGAAATGATTTCCTGTTTGAAATTGATCCAAACCTGCTCCCCTGTAATCAAACCAAAAAAAAAAAACTGGAACATCAAGGACAAGTTTACACTGAGGAATCATAGCCCTCCGGTAGGATTCTGATGGAACCAAACAAAGGCTACAATCTCACTACGACTACCCTGTCTGTGGGACAGAGGCTTTGATGTCAAAGCCACTCCACATGTTGTGTCGATAATAATGTTTACTTCATAGACTAGTAGGGGTAGTTACACATGAAGCCTCAAAGGTGAGAAAAGACAGCATGTAATGCTTTTGTGATTCATAAAGAGAAATGATAATGCACCATGTGAAAGTCAGATTTTTGTATATTTCAAGGAAGTGACCACACGAAGTGCAGATGAAAGTAATAGTAGCATAAAGGATCATCCCCAGCAGTCAGTCTTGGACTTACTGTCCTGGAACTTGAGTATGTAGCGATATAAAGTGTTGTATGAAGTCAGACCACCAGCCCGCAGCGTACAAAATGTGTAAGCAAGAAAGTGTATCAAGTGAACTATTATAACTGCAAGGTAGTTGTTCAGTCACAGTGAAGGCTTTGGTATCATAGTCTCATTTATTTTTAGCCATTCTAACAGTGTGGTTCTAGAAATGGCAGTGTTTAGATCAGTCAGATTGTCCACCAGTTTGGTCTTTACTTCTATGTATATTAGCAACTAGAGAATGGATTGACATAATTTTTTATTTTAGACATTACTACTCGCAAGGATGAATCCAAATGGCTTTGGCCATCCCCCGACTTTTCCTTTTGGGCCACCATGATGTTCACATTTGCAGTTTTGAGTAAAATGTCTCAACAGCAATTGAATTGCCATGAAATCTACTGCAGACATCCAGGATGAATTGTAATAACTTTGATAATCATCCGACTTTGTGTAGCTCCACAATCTGCTCAAAACTGCATTTTTTTCTCTTGAATTCTTTGGTATATGTCTAAATACATGCTAAAACTCCAGTGTGGATCATACTTTTAGTATTAATTAGCAAATGTTAGCTTGCTAACACTCTAAACTAAGAGTTGAGTTGACTGATTTTAGAAAGGAGGCAGACGCGCGCACACACACACACACACACACACACACACACACACACACACACTCACCCTGTCTACATCAGTGGAGCTGAGGTGAAGCAGGGGAACAGCTATAGGTTCCTTGGAATTACCATCACTGAGAACCTCTCTTGGTCATCACCAAGAGAGGAAGGCTCTTCGCTCCTTAGAAAGACTAAATTCCAGAGCAAGATTCCTGGTTAACTTCTGCAAAGGAGCAATAGAAAGTATACTAACTGGAAACATAAACTGGCATGGTTCGTGCGTGTCCCAGGACAGGAAGGCGAGTAATTAAAACTGCTTAGAACCTCACTGGTTCCCATCTACAGAGCATCAGTGACCTCAGCAAAGTGAGATGTAGCTCAAACACTTTCTCAAGCTGAGCTACATGTTGAGACCAGAGAACTGTAAATGATTACATCACTGAGGTAAGCCTCACAGTTTGCAACACCTCTCAACACAATTTACCAGACACTGAAAAGTGTCTGGTGCATTTCGCATTCCAAATGCTATAACAGTGTATTGACAAAAATCATCTGGGGTCACAAAAGGAGAGATTTATCATGCCCTCTCAGTGAGGGGGACTTAAGGGCCAGTAACCCTTTAGGAGGTCTAACTTGGTAACACAAGATGCTGATCCATTGCTTATCAATACAAGCCTCTAAACAAGGCAGTGGAAAACAGTCAGGCTTGGTTACAGAGTTTACCTTATGAGGATCAGTGCAAAACCTAGGTGTCTGATAGGACTTGTCAACAAGGAGGCAAGGGGAGCTCCATGAGCTAGCACTAGGTTCAGCAATGCCATGTTTTAGCATGTAATCTACATCTTTCCACAAAATCTCACGCTTCAAGATTTACTCTAAGGATGCTGCTTAATAGGGGCAGCATCACCAACATCAATGCCATGCATAAGGACACTAGTGCATGTAGGTACATCAGAAAAAAAGACTATTACCACAATGATGTCAGCATTTTGGAGAATCTAGATAGGAAAGATGGACATCTAAATTGGCCAGTATTGTAGAATTTGGCAGCCTACCCTGAGACTTCTTTAGTTGACAACGGCAACAGCTTCGTCATCTTCATCCTCATCCTCACAAGTTGGCAGACCCAAATAAAAGACCCTGGAAGTGGCAAAAAAACAAGCACTTTATCACCTGGAGAAAACAACCGGTGTTTAGCCTTATCATACCATCCCTTCATTCTGGTTTGGGCCTCTCCCAAGTTTTGCATGGCTGTTGCACAGGCCTTGCTAAGCTTAGACCTAAAGTTACACACAAAATCTAAGGTTGGTAAGAGAGGGCTGGCTGTCTATCCATTTCTCTTTCAAAAGTTTCAAAGGGCCACAAACTGTATGGCCGAACATTAGTTCTGCTGGGATGAAACCAAGGGATTCTTGGGTCACTTCCCCAGCTGCAAAGAGGAGTAATGGAGTTCCATCATCCCAGTCTCAAACTCTACAGTAGGTCCGCAACTATCTTTAGTGGCTTGCCAAGCTCGAGGCGTCACCAGACAGTTAAAAGTCTGGAGCATCCCCTCAGGATTACCACCCCAAAATAAGCCAAAAAAACAAATTAGTGGACCGATGGGAGGATGATTAAAATCAGCCCAGCTGGCCCACTCTCCTGACCAAACCAAGGAGTATTCCTGGTACTTATTGTAATACACTCAGAAAACTATACTCCCCACCTGCTCGTCATGGAGAAACAAAGCAGCTCAGGTCCATAGCTTCAACAGCACACCACTAAATCAAGCCAAAATATATAGGTTTGTTACATCCCTCACACAGGGGAAGCAATATAGCAGTCAGAGGCATCAAATCACTCACAATAATCTTAATTTTACAAGTTAACTATAAACTAGGTCTAAACAAAGGGAATGGTGGCTGAAGCCAGAGAGAGAGGGAGAGGCTTGGCTCAAGCTCTTGTAGACAACCCTCAGGTGCAGGTGATCAGAGTCTGATGACTGTATGGAGGTCAGGCAGTGCCACACAGAAACACATTTGGAGGTATGGAGGTCAGGGAATGCCTCAAAGAAAACAAAACGGTGGTAGTTCTGTACATAACACTACAGAGCACCTTCTTTCCCCAAGCTGAGAGACTCAACTCCTGCTTCTACGCCAAAAAGATGTAGCAGGATTTAGGGTCAACTTGAATTTCATTTCTTAAACCACATTTGAGAAAAATGACAACCGTGTACCTCGATGCCTGCAGGCTACATATGGTTTCCACTGTACAAGGAAGTACTCTACAAATGTTTGGTCAGTATGATTAGTTAGGAAACAAAATAAAAGTGTTGCTAATAGTGCTGTTATTAAGACCACCTAAACCAAGACCAAGTTATGACCAAGACCTGTTTGTAATAAACTGAGATAAGACCAAGACTTTAAGGAGTTGAGACTAGGTCAAGGCCAAGGCCAGTCAAGGACAGTCATAAACTAACAGGGTGTGGTGGGACCCAATTGCAGCACATCAGAGCAGGAGAGTAGTTGGTAATGACTTTTATTTAATCTTTTGGCAGGTTTAATGGAGCAAAGGCGAGTATAATCAGACTGCAGGTAAGTAGGGACAGTTATCAATGTTGGGGTCGAGCAGAGTTCGTAGAGGGACTGAGCTCACGTTCACAGGTTGTATTTCAAAGTTCGGGAGGGGAAATGGTGAACGTGGAGCGGACTAGCAGGTGAATGTATCAGGTAAGTTGAGGGAACAATTACCGCAGGGATCTTGTAGGAAAAGCGGGAACTCCAGAGAGGGGCAGGTAGGGCTTGTGGTCAAGGAAGAAGCAGGGGCCGGCTTCAGGCAGGCAGGCAGCAGAGCAGACAAATCCAGTAGGAGCAAGCAGCAGAACAACAAGGACAGGCGGGGAATCAATGTACCATCAATGTATTCTGTATGCTCTGCTTACAATGACAAGTGAAGCATTCTCAAAACAATAAACAGGAGAGCACTCACACAGAGGAGTTGTTTTGCTTGGCGGGAGGGTTTGAAGACAGCAGGAAGAAAAGCGATCTCTCTTGACGGAGTAGTTGAACACCACACAGCCACAGGCAGACAAGCACCAGGAAGTGCACAGGCAAAACTCGTGATTGGAGACGTGTTTGGTTTATTGGGGCAGAGACGAGGAGAGGTGGTCAGAGGCAAGCCGGGTCGAAACCAGGAAAACAGTCGGAGAGTGAGTGCTGGAAGGTCCAGTATGGAAGCGAAGACAATCTGGAAAAGAGGGCAAGGAGTGAGGCTTGCTGCTTAAATACTGGCTTGATTGGAGATGAAGAGCAGCTGGGAGCACCAGGTGGAGGTGATGAGGTTGATGAGGGGGAGGGGCCGGGTGAAGAGAGAGGTGGGGGTGGAGTAAGTGAAAAAATATCTCACAGCAGCAGGAGAGAGGCAGAGCAGACTGTGACACTGAACTGCACGACACACGATAAAATTTGAAACACATAAACCATAGGCACTCCTCTAATTGATCTGAAACATCCACATTCCCATAAAAACACCCACAGAAAACAAATGAAGACATTTCTTGGCTAAATAATTAAAAGGTATTGTAAAGGTTTATATGGAATTTTCCTTTGTTTTTTTTTTTTGTTTTTTTTTTGTTGTTTGTTTTTTATAAACAGACAAATGCAAACAACAAAGAGCTGGAACTCTCTCTTTTTTTGCACAGGCTATTTAGCGATTGTCCCTACAGACCAGTCCTGACATAAACTCTTGAGACTTCTTTATCTGAGACAAAGACAAGACTGAATAAAAATGTTGTTGAGATGGAGATAAGACAGAAACCTTCAAGGCTGAGGCCGATTTTCAAGTACTACAACACTGGTTCCTAAAACAGAAACAGAGAAAATATTTGCTGCACATAAAAAAAAAACATTAATTAAAATAAAACCTTTAATTGAATTCAGGGCACAAGCTCCATATCAAACAGCTGTGTTCTTTTTTTATTTAAAGTCTGAGTACCTCATTGTGGGAAAGCACTTGGGGTCATGCTTTTTTCGAGGCTTACACAAATTTTAATGAGAAGGTTTGTAAAACAGTTATGTTTACATTTTATAATGGCATTTTTTACTTTAATGAGGTTAGTATCAGGGCGGGTACAGATGTAGTTTATTTGTTTTGTGCATTTCTTTTCACTACAATTAGATGTTGAATTTGTGGTTATAAAATATTCCCATGTTGAAAAAATCAATTCTGTTATTGTTAGGAATCAATAGAAATACCAAGTTATATGTTGATTGGCTGCCCACTATCCATCCCCACATAAAAAGAAATTCAAATTCTTTGTTGAGTATCTACTGTAATAGGACCACATAAAAAACAGTGGTAAGGGGAAAAAAGACATGCACATGCCAGTGTCCAATAGTGTAGGTGCTGGATCGAAGAAATATCCAATCTGTGGAGCTGTTTCTACTCTTTAACAGGGCCACCATAGCACTTAAATCAATAACCTGTATTACTGTCTCTAGGTAGGCAAGGGTTTTTAAACAGCTCAGTATAACCTGTTTTTATTCTTTTTTTTTGTTTTAACTTCAATATGGATGCACAAAATGGATGTGTTTGATTACAAAAAGGGATGTTATGGCCTCTGATGAGACACCTGTGGTCACTTGCACAAAACACCTTAGTTGAGTTAAATTGTTTAGGCATTCATGGCATTGACAGCAATTTTACAACAGTAAAATTCTGCAGTTTCCATGGAGACACTTTGTTTGCAGTCACACTTGTAACACCTGTTATTGTCTCAGAGTTTGGACCATAAATAGAAAAAGAATGGCAAGATGGTCAAATAAATTGTGTTTTGACTGCTGGTAAAATCTATAGTATAAAATGAACTGCTCAGTGAAGTGTATTGATCAGGTACTCCCAGTCACAGAACGCTCTTCTTGGGATGCATTAATTTTCTTCATTCATCACCAGAAATTCTGCCATATTGCTGTTATGATAGAGTACCTTAACTTTTTTTCATTACTGTGGTTGTTGGGGTCTTTTGTGCAATGTTTTATCTAACTTTAAGGGATGCCTTAAAGTGTATGAGCAAGATAAGATAAAAAACTATACATAATTAAGATAGATCCTTGCTTACAGATCCTTACTTTGGTTGCTGAAGTATTTTGTTCAGCTGTTACGCTAACTTTAAGGGATGCCTTAATTTTAAGACCATGATAAGAAAAAAGTAATAACCATAAATGAAAAAAATTAAGGTAACCTTAAGGTTGTTGAGTGCAAACAATTTTATTTTAGGGAAACCTTAACTCGGACTTACCTCAAGTTAAGGTGTTTAACCTCTACTTAAGGTGTTTTTTGCAACTGGCCACTGCCTTTAAAATCAGCTTTCTTCTGACTCTGGTTGCTGAGGCTTTGGTGCAACTTTAAGGGATAAAAGAAGTATAGTCTTAAGTAAAATAACAAGATAAGAGATAAAATGCAAATACATAAGAGCAACTGATTTTATTTTAAGGAAATCTTAACTCTAACTTTAATGACAACCTCTACTTATGGTGTTTTGTGCAACTGGCCACTAGCTTTAATATCAGTTTCCTTAGTGTATTTTAATGCCACAATCATAGCCCTCAACACCAAAAAGACATGAGCTTACATAACTTAAAAAGGCAGGAGGAGAAGATACTTATCTCTGGTCTTCAAGTTAATTGCCTGAATACAATGCAAAGGATACACAATGCATGAGTCAGGTTTTAAGGCATGTAAGTGAACAATTTTAAATATTCAGATTTAATTTCATGTACTATACCAATGAGTACATCGCATGAACAATGAACCTGTTCAACCTGCAAAAATAGCACATTACATCTCTGCAGTATAAAAGAGACATTACAGGTATTATTTTCATTTTCTATCTGCAGCAGTCTGCTCTTGTGTGTGCCATTGTCTTTCCAACAGGGACCATGACAGATAGTGATAGTGATTGGGCTGAGCTCTGACCAATCGAGCGTGGCTGTGTGCAGTTAATTGAATTCATGAGCGAATACTTCTTGTCCTGTCGACTGTCCAATGGGAAACTCAGCCGCATCCATCTTCAGCACCCCAACCACTGTATATCTACACAAATATCTCCAGATTCTGCCTTCTGTGTGGTGGCAAGAGAACAGTCGTCCATTCTCGGCAAGTGAGATTAAACAATACATGGTAATGACTGGGCAGAAAAGGTTACATGAGTTCTAAGTACCGCTGGTTTGTATGCTGGACTCAATCAAGTCTGTGAAGGTCTTTTTTCTTTTTGTGTGCTTATTTCCATTCTATACACACAAAGCACACAGTCAGATTTTCAATCCAGGCAATTCTTCAGACTCTTCAGTTTATTTTGTTGTTGTTTCAAAGCACACAGAGGGATTTAAAAATATGACTGACTTGCTTGCTCATCTGTAGGAAAACAAAAGCCATATTAATTTCAGTACGCGTCTACCCTCTCCATGAATCAGGGCTGCAGCTCCACTCCAACAAGGACACGTCTGTCTGTATTCAAATCTACATGCAATGTCCACCAGGCCATAGCAAAAGTTTTATTCAAATGGGAACGTTGCTTTGCATGATCTTGTGATATTGCACCGAGTGAGGCATCTCTATCAGTAGAATCTTAAAAACGCGACCTGCATGATGCGGTTATGCAAAAATGTTATTTGTTGAATTGATTTCAGCTTGTGTGGAAAAGGGAACTAACTCCAAACCAGTATACAACGACTTTGTTTCAATGACAACCACTCTATGTACCTCTGAGCCTCTTTCCCTGACTGTAAAGAGCCAGCGCTCACCACCCTCCATATTGATTTTGCTCATGAATTTAATTATTAATGAGATTCATCAGATTTTACAGTATTGTTTTAACAGTCTTGACAGCATTCCAGACACTACAGTTGGAAAGAAACTTTGGGCATCTTGTCTATTTTCAGCCTGTCATTTGATTCCTGTTTTGCTGTTGATCTTGTAAGTAAAGCGTTTCCTGATTTTTATCCTGTAAGCAGCAGATGGCATTAATGAAACTCGAAAAATTAGGGCGACTTGGCTGGTAATCTAATAAAAGGGATTTTCTAAAGAGAAAGAAAAAAAACAAAACTTACTCAAAATATGCTCAGCTGACATTGAAAACTTGAGAAGAATATATTTAAGTTAAAAATAGCTCTGTCCTTTTGCATAATTGGGCCTGCATAAGGTAATAAGGTGTAAATGATTAAACTGCTGCACATTCAATAACATCCTATATAAGTATATTTTAAAATATTTGGGCCATAATATTATGCTAGCTGTATCTGTTAACTCTTTAACAAGTGGATCCACATAAGTTTTCTTGAGCTACAATCAGATGCCTTTCACATGCATTGAAACCTCTGAAATGAGAGATTTTTTTTTTTAATTTCTTTCAGAAACATGTAAAAAACACAATGAGCAACTTGGCAAGACATGTCCAGCAAACTACAAAAAATAATTAAAAGGTGCCAAGGAAATAATCTGAAAATTGCCAGGGGGGGCGTGGATAAAGAGATAAAAACGGGGAGTTAGGGGAGTTATGTCAAAGAAAAAAAGAGTATAGCATTTCTTAGCACTGTCTTGGGTCATTTTCTTTCTTTTTTGTTGTTGCCCTCTTCCCATGTTTCAAAATAATGTTGTAACTTTTGGTTGATGCAAAGTGATGTTGCACAAATGGTTATATTGCAGCCTGGTTTGCAGCTACTGTGCGCTAGCTCAATACTGGACCGATTTCAAAAATTGTTGCTTCCATTACACACAAAATCATGGGAAAATATTGTTCAGGTTGAAAAATACTGACGTAAATGAAGAGGATCTCACTCTTTAACAAACTTACAATAACAATCTGATCCTGCCGGTGGAAAAAACAAATAGTTTTCATGAACGTAAATTGATGGTGTTGTGCCGAGTGGTTACATTGCAGCCTGTTTCATGGCTGTCTCGGTTCACACTGCACCGTTTGAAAAATAGTTTCCATGAGTCACTTAGACACAAAAACATGGATAAATAGGGCCGAAGCTGAACAATAGTTATCCTTTAATAATTGTCGCGAGTTACATAATTGCTACCAAGTCCAGGGTATGTAGCTTTTTTAAAGGCGACTGCAAATGGACACTTAATTCTCCATGTCATGTCAAAGGAATGCATGTAGGGAATAAAACCAGTTGCCAGAACACTCTCTAATGAGAGTAGCCATTACCAATGATAGACATGTAAAAACAGGAGAAAGCAGCTTTTACAGCACATAGTGATAGCATTTACATGCTCTAATTACCTCTTATCCGGTTACTTGTTAATTGTTCAGCAATTACCCACTGGGAGTTGTCAACAATCAGTCCTGGCAACCTAAACATTGCAGATGGTGACTGATGGCTCTGGCTCTCTTCACTCCTTCCTGACATTTAGACAAAAGCAACAAGGCTGAGACGTGCAGTAAACAGCAGGATGTCTGTCTCATCGTCTCTACAGAAGATCAATGTCAGCGTAGACCTGAAAATCTGACTCTAAAACCCAGCGGACCTTGAAGAAGACAGCGATGCAGCTGACATTATTTTGGAATGCAGCGTATTTTGTTATGAAACCTTGCAAAGCAGACAGGCGGTAATCGGAATGAGATACTGCCGTTATTGTGTGCAGATTTTGATCACAAATATAATGTGCAGTTATGGAAAGAAAACACAAGAGCGTGCGAACTGAAAATAGATTGTGTTTGCTTAACCCTTTGAAACCAGGAGCGACATCACTTGTCTCGTGCTGCTTTCAGACGCTTATCACAAGCACTTAAAACTTTTGAACCCTGAGCAAAATGGTATGATTTCTTTCAGAAAAATGGGAATAAAAGCAATGAGCAACTTGTTAAGAAATATTCCAAGAAATTAATAGATTAAGAAAATTATTTTTAAAAAGCTAGGGGAAAATGTCTGGGGACAAAAGATAAAACAAAATAAAAAAAGGCTAGAGAGAAAAAATAGCATGAGCACTTCCGCCAGGTCTTTCCTTGTTTTTTAAACTTTCCTTTTCAATCATTTACTTATTTATTTATTTGTAACTACTTCTCATGTAATTTTTTTATACGTTTCACTAATTTCTTGCTCATTTCTTGCTCATTTAAAAAAAAAAAAAAAAAAAAAAATCAAGCCAACTTGCAGGCTTCAAAGGGTTAAGAGACTGTTATGAATCAATATATGAAAGCTTTCTGTCCTACAGCATTTATTTCCTTGTGACTGAAATACAGCTTCGGTGTTGATCTCTGGATCGGTTCGCTTTGTTGCTGGATGAAAGGTTTCTTTTACTGTCTTGTCTTCTGGATTTGTTTTCTTTTCTTACACCTTTGAACATTTGTCGTATACACTTGAAACAATATTCCTTTTTAAGTTGTCAGTAGTGTATCAGGTACAATACCTTGATACTTGATCTAAATGAGCTCATCTTAAGTGAACTGTGCACCGTCGGCACAGCTGTTTACATTATCTTCATGAACGTCTTATACCGGCGTAAGATGAAACAAAGCCATTAACATGTTGAGGAAAAGTAACCTCAGCCTGTCTTTGTCAGTGTTTTCAGTTTTGTAATGTAAAACAGCCATGCACAGAGAGTTGTTAGCCATTTAGCTGCATCCAACAAGTTCCTAGATTTCCATGTTTGCCTATCTGTTTTGTCATTTATCAGCAGCCGTCGTGCCCTCTCCAGTCACCTCTCCAGCTCCTCGCCACTCATACATCATTCCCCTCACAAAGCCAAACCAACCCCCTGAGCGCACGGATAACAAAACTCACTTACTCCCACAGGCAATTCATCCCCCACTGACCCACTTGTTTACACAATCTGACAAGTGTGATTTAAGAACTGCAGTAGGCCAGAAGTGCAGCGGCCATGTCTGGCTGCACTTACCTGCTCCAGGAGCTTAAAGTTCATCGACATCGTGAATGTGATACTTTTTTTACTCCAGTGTCATCAAACCAAGATAAATGGTCGAATTTGCATACCTTGCCCAAAGGTTCCAGCGTACTCTAGCTAACTTTTTTCCCCCTCTTGATAAATCATTGTGCTTGCGGTGTCAACATTATACAGAGAGGAAGCCACTGAGCGCAAGGAATGCATAATACATGTGCCGAACATGACTCAATACGCATGGCAAGACCGCATCTATACCCCCACAGTTGGTCATAAACAAACAAGCCTCCGCCTCACCTCATCTGAATAAAAATGGCATATTTGCCTCCTTCTGTGCTCTTCTGTAAATGCCACGTGTCTGCGAGGCTGTATTTCGGCACGTGAGAGCATATGCGCTGTTCACAGTCTTTAGTTTGTAAAAAGAGGATTCATAGTGTGTGCCATGGCACTGATGAAAAAGGGCATTCATTATCAAAGTCATTTACTCAGACTAATATGTTTTCAAAGAACTTGAACCGGATTATTCACTGACATGTTAATGTGTCTCTCTGCAGCCATTAAGGCCCTGCCACTATAGTGGACTGTGGGAGGCCCCTGACTAATGTGTTTTTGTCCAATAAAAAATGCCACCCCCTCTTTCTAATCCATTGAGTTGACTGTGCCAGTTTCCCACTGGGCCCCAAGGTTTCTCAGCTGCGGTGACAGAAAGGAGGGAAGTGTGCTGTGAATCAGGCATAGCTGTGAAATCTCTGCCCTCTACTGCAGTATAACAAGACAGTAATTTCTGTGCAACTAGAGTGGCACTAACTACTGTAGTGATTACTGAAACCTACTATTTTATGTGTGTGCTTAAACTTTTTATATTTCACCTTTCCTGAGCTAGTGATTAAGTTGACATTTGCTTTAGTTTGAGCTGACACATATTATGTGACACAATAAATTACATTTAGTGCTCCTACACGTTTGGCCCTGTGAAATGGATTCGGCTGATCTTAAATTGTAACTGCATCAAACCTGCTAAAGTACACCGCAACATATTAAATTGTATAATTAACTACTTTAATTTATCCATACACTAACTCTATTTTAATCAACCATAATTACTTATATCATAAAGTAATATCTTTTTTCTTGTCTTGATTGTTGCAAGATAGGTACACAACTAAATGAAAAATCAAGAACCAATATCGCTGATTAATGGGGTTTGATGTTTTTATTGTTTGTTGTTTTGTTTATTTCCACCTGACAAATGACATCATAAATGTTTGAGCGTTGATTTATGCTGTACTTTGTCTTGTCCTGCCACGTGTCTTTGAGCTTGTCACTAATAGAAGTCTGAGATGGAGAGAAGTGTTGGTGCTGAATAAGGGAGTGGGTTTTGTTTCCACATTGGGGGTTTGAAATTTAGGTCTTACAAGTCCTCTGCCAGAAAAGTTTGAGCATCAAACATTTTATTTACCTGCATTCGGGTGATTTTTTTTTTCCCACCAATTTGCAGAGGTGTGGAATTGAGTTACGTGACTTGGACTCAAGTCAGACTCAAGTCTCAACTTTTATAGCTTTAAACTCGTCTTGACAAAATCATAAAGGGTTTACATCTTGACTTGGACTTTAACACCAATAACTAATGACTTCATTTGGACTTGAGCCTTTGACTTGAAAATTCTTCATACCTCCCAAGCCCAGGTAAAAAAGTATGTTGAAAAAAATTTGTGGCATGCATTAATTAATTTCCAGAATCGACAAACATTAACGCTATTCATTCCCAGCATGTTGACACTAAATTTCCCAAATGATCTGCTTTGTTTAGTGACAGGCTGTCTGCAAGGTTTCACCACAGTCTGAGAGTCAGATCCAGGCCTCGCTCCTCCACAACTCCAACCTCATGCTCAGATAGGGTCACATCTGGCTCAAAAAAACCAAGGCGATGGCCGAAAGCGAAACTCTAGGCTTTAAAACGTCTGTCCACAAACCAGTGGGTGATGTCATAGTAGCTAAGGCCATTATTTGTACAGCCTATCTTGACTTAGGACTTGTATGCAAAGACCTTCTTGAGACTTGCAAAGCAATGACTTGGTCCCACTTCTGCTAATTTGTGCCTTGTCTGCATCAATTCATGGTGTAAATGTCTTCAATTTTGTCAAAATAAAAGTCATTTGCATGTTTTTATTGGCAGGAGCAAATGCACATGTTCCTAAAGATTGAGAGGAACACGTCCCATTTGTCAACCCCTCGACATTTCGGCCTGCACATACAGTATTAAAGGTGTATCAACACATCACACGGAAATGCAAACTGAGAAACAAAGAGTACTTTCATTAGGAACTTTGTGTTCAAATTAGTGGAGCATTACTGTCTATCTTGTCAGCTCAGCTAACAGCATTTGCTCTACACGCTGCCTGTCCTGTCATGGTCCCCAACGTTATCACACTTCCGACTCCAAGTTCTTCTGAATAGAGAACAAATCTACATAATATGGATCAAGGGCAAGCTACAGTAAGCGGAGCCAGTCACTCATGATAAGAATCACTTCTCTTTTTTTTTTTTTTTTTCCTTATGAGAGAGGGAGAGGGCTGAGATCTCCATCAGCGGACAGTTTTTTTTTTTTTTTTTTGTTCTCTTTACTGTGATCAGCTTCTGATGGAGGTGAGCAGTCAGTTTCCACAACCCGGAGATATCACCTCTCTGATTTGCATAGATATGCAAATGTACCCGGGTTACAGTTGAGTTGTCGAGACGGCTGATATCAATTGGTATCGGTGTGAGCGTGTGGGTGTGTGTGTGTGCACTCCCTCCCCATGTGCTACCTGCTACAGAATCTAGGTCATTGTTTTTGCTGCTTGTGCTCCCCTGTCTGATGGATGTGTACTGGATTCACAGCCAGATGCTTATACAGCCAGGGCCAAGTTATTTATGATGGTACAGGCAGTCTGCGCATGTCATACAGGGTTTACAGTCAGGGGTTATATTAGCCAGTGTCACTGACTGATGTACTTTTATGCAGGAACTGTATATTTTCTACTGTTTGTAAGTAATATTTCCCCCGAGCAACTGATTTGTGTTTTGTGTCTAACATATAAATCTAGCAGTGATGCTCTATAAGTTAACTCAAAACATAATCTAGTGCTATTTTTCTGTTGCTTTATTTCCCAACAAGCAAATTTTCCGACTGCTGTGGAAATATTTTGGTTTACAAGAGTGACTATGTCTGTGTGGGGGAATGTTTAACCCTTTGAAACCTTGAGTGTCATCCCCTTTCTTTGGCTGCTTTCATGTACCTTTCACAACTGTATACTGTATACTATATACTGTTTGTATATAAACGTTTTTAACCATGAACAAATTGGTGTAATTTCTTCCAAAAACATGGGAATAAAAGCAATGAACAACTTGTTAAGAAATATTCCACTAATTACACAAATTGCAAGAAATTGGTGAATTTAGAAGCAGGGGAAAAGGTCTAGGGAAAAAGAGAAAGGCTAGAGAAAACTATGTTTTATAATAATCATAAATAGGTATTTTAAATTATTTTACAAAATTATATATTTTAAGCACTTTCTTCCAGGTCATTTAATTTTTTTAGAAACATTTTCTTATACTTTTCGTTGTACTATGTTTTGCAATTTCGGGGGGTCATTTTTTCTTTTGTAGCTCATTGCCTTCTTCCAGTGTTTTTGAAAGAAAGCAACCTAATCCAAGAAATTAGTTAAAGAAAAATACAAGAAAATTATCTGTAAAACAAAAAAAAAGAAAACAAATGTTAAAAAAGAGGGAATTTTACAAATTATTAAATTTATATAATAATTCTGTAACATAATGTTAAATATGTAATCATGATGGTTCTAAATGTATTTTTCCCATAGATTTTTCTTTTTTCCCCTAGCTTTAAAAAAAAAAAAAAAAATCTAAATCCTCTAATTCCTTGTAGTTTGTGGAACATTTCTTACCAAGTTGCTCATTGCCTTTTTTCCCTTGTTTTTGAAAAAAAAATTGCACCAATTTACCCAGGCTGCTGAAAGCAAAACCAGAAAGTGATGTTGCCAGGTATCAAAAGGTTAATTTGAGTTGTCTTTCCTCTTCCCCTCTTTTTTCCAGCTTCGTCCTCGGGCCCTAACGTCACACTAGAGGGCCAATACCACTGTCACCAGGGACCTGGGATCCCGCTGGACAAACTCTGCGACTTCAGTACAGACTGCCCGCTTGGCGACGACGAAGGCGACCTATGTCGTGAGTACAAAGTGATACAGGAGCACATCTGTTGACAAAGCTCACGTGTCCTCTCATCCATTTCTGGAACAAAGCTGTGTGTGTTTGGTCAGCCGTAGTGAGTCGTCTTTAATGAAACCATTTCATCCTGCCCAACAGAGCAACAACTGAACGTCTGCACGAGCTTTCCCGACAGAGAGGCGAGGGGGTAAAAAGAAAAAAAGGCAGCGTAGCTATGCTTGGCTAGCATTTCTCACCCTTGACATATTCCATGGTTGTTATTTCTATCTCTTTGCACATTTGTTTTGTGCTGTTCTCGAGGCCTAGGAGGAACACTAGCCAAGTATGCTGACATCTTATTCACAAGTGAAGTCCCCGAGGCCCTGCTGTTTATGTGTGTGTGAGTGTGAGTGTGAGTGCGTGTGTGTGTGAGAGTGGCAAGGATCTTTTTTTAGTCCGACCTGCATGCATGTATTTTTATTTATTTTTCTACACTGTCTTCAAGATAAATAGATACACAGTTCAAAACTTTTACCCCGTAATGTTGTAGTTTTATTTCAGAGTTTTTCACCCATATTAGCCAGACCCAAAATTAATTTGCTCCTGCCCACAGTGCAGGTCAGCCTCCCTTGTGGTGCTTATTAAAATGATGGCTGCTCCCTTGTGCTTATAGGTTGGCTAACTATGGTAGCTGAGAGATAAGAGGGTAACGAGAGGGTGAAATTCCCAGCCAGGCGCAGTTTCTCTTCCCTACTGAAGGAGGACTTATCAGTGCTAATTGGCCTGAGAGGCAAACCCAGGGGGATAATCTGCATTTGAATGTACTGCGTGTGTAATGTTTTGATTGTAGGAGCCAGATTCGGACATTTGAGCACAAATAATAATCAATAAAACACAGAGACGGCTTTCCATTCTTCAACAATTTACAGCAAAGGATTACATATTACATCAATAATAAGACCATAATACGACTGATAATCGTTTATTTATAGTAGTAACAAACAGAGGAGGGAAAATCTAGCTGCACAGACTGATGGGTCTTGTGTGTAAAGCCGTACTGCTGTGAGTCAGCTGGGAAATGTTTAAGTTCTTTTCTCCACATCTCCACACACACCTTTTCCGCTGAGGGCCGTCATCAAGCTGAGAGTGCACAGATGCATGAAGGCCAGCTGTCATTTGCTTTGAATTACTTCCCGTCTCTCAATCTGTTCTTAAATTCGAAATAACCTTTATCCTTTTTGATAAGAGAAGTATTTCACTGCTGGAAAGGCGACCTTTTAATAAAGCGAAGTTGTCTATGCGGTAGAAAGACAAAAATAATTTTATTATTAATAATACAAACCCCAGTAAATTCCCCTGCCTCCAATGTTGTATCTTATTGTTCTCATTACATCCTTGGTGGATAAATCCACGTGTCCCTTTTCCACCCCCCTTGACACCTTGGGCTAATTGTATTTGTTTGTTCGTTTACATCTCCATCACTTGTCACAATTAACCCCTCCCTTACAAATCACAAAGTGTTCCCTCTCTGATATTCTCTATGATCTATTCACATGTTATCTTGATCTATTTAAATACTTCATAAGATGTGCCAAGGCTCATTAACAGGGAAAAAAAGCAAAGAGAGGCAGGAGGAACAAACTTTGCTTGTGTCAATCACAAAGATTCCCGACATATAAGGAAAATCAGGTCCCCAAGGATTTCCCTTCTCGCCATCCTACCCCCTGCATCATTATGCACAAACACATCCTCCACTCTTTGAGAGTCACAGCTTCCTCCGGTTGATCTTTGCCGGTCTCCATTCTGCAGACACCCCGCTGCGCACCGACGCTACAGTTTCCCTGCAACAACAGAGGAATGCTGCTTGCATCAAAGGTGGATGCATGCAGAAATTTAAAGTAGCAATGTTCAGGATTCTTTTGTTTTTCTTGGAGTGCCATCAGTGATCACTGCTCCTACCAAAGATCTCTGCACAGTAGGACAAGCGCTGTGATGTCTTTTTTTCCCCCATATATCTATGGAGGCTAATATTGCTTATGCTGATTTAGCATACATACATCACATTCGAACCAGAGTATTTTTCTCAAGACAGGCCAACAATGGTGCCTGTACTATTTTTAGTGTCAAAACACACTTTTGACATTGTAATAATACTGAATTATATGTTAACGCATTTTAACACTTTTCACCAGGTAATTAGTCATAACACACCATAATTTACCACTGTAATCATACTTTTTTATATGGAGTCTGCCATGACATATTTTTGTGCCTCTGCAGTGGCGATAGCCATGGCCGAAGGCATTGTGTCTGTCTGTCGATTTGTATATCTGTCTAACAAATGCTTAGAGGAAATTTCTTCAAATTTGGCACAAACACTTGGACTCAGCAATGAACTTATTTGATTTTGGTGGTCAAAGGTCAAGGTCACTGTAACCTTGTCTGTCTCATTCTCGTGAACATGATATCTCCTTTAGGGAATTTCTGCAAATTTGGCACCAACAGCGACTTGGACTCAAAGATAAAATTGTAAGATATTGGTGAGCAAAGATCAGGGTCACTGTGACCTGGCATCTGTTTCATTCTCGTGAATGCAATATCTCAAGAAGACTCTGAGGGAATTTCTTCAAATTCGGCACAAATGTCCACCTTAACTTACGGATAAACTGGTTTTATTTTGCTGGTCAAAGGTCAATGTGACCTTGCACAACATGTTTTTGGCTGTAACTCAGGCATTCACTTGAAAAACATGACAAAATTTCTAGCAGACATCACACAAATGTCGAACGGTATAGAACGTTGAAGTGATGACATTTCATGTCAAACGGTTAAAGGCCAATCTTACTATGACATCTTAATGTTCTACAAAAAAACATTTTACTGACCAATATGCTGCCGTTTTACAAAGAAGAAAGAGTAAACAAATGGACTCCTGCATCTGGCTTTGTGGTGGAAACAATAAAGTTCAACGGGTCACATCTTGCACTTCAAAATAAAGCATTTTCTGTTTAAAGTTGTGATACTGAAATATTACCATCATCAAATAAACCATTTGTTTTTACCTATATTTAATGGTAGTGCTATAAATATCATGTTAATGTTTAGCTGTTTAACTCTAAGTATTTTTAAACCAACAACATGAATGTCATTATTTCTCTCATTGACGTTTGGTCAGATATTGAATTGGCACTAACCTTCAGTACCCACCTTGAAACTATTCTGATTGTTGTTCTGTGCTGCCAGGCTGAAGATTTGTGTAAAACATCCATGTTTTCACAGACGTGCATGTAAACTGTAAGTGCAACTTGACTGGTTTGCAGAGGCAAGCAACAGCACAGGAGTAATTCTAGTTAAAGGCTGTTTTCAAGTTGTCATGACAGACACTGGTAGAGAAGTGTCCACACTGTACTGAAGTGACATTATTAACTGAATGACACTCTACTTAACATTCATAAAGACTGAGTAATCCTCATGTCGGTTTTTATAAAATAGTAATGACACTGTTATGTCGACCTTACTCACACCTCATTTAATCAAAGTGTTTTAGGTTGACTCCATTTGAAAGTGGCTAAATTGGATGGATGGTAAAAGATAGCCTGGCTAGTAAAAGGCCCAAAGTGGTACAGTGGTACAGCTGTGTGTGTGTGTGCAGATGTGTCTGAAGGGACATCATCACTTCTTTATTCATGTCATGAGCAGCTATCATATGATGTAAATTTGAATCTGTGTGATTTGGATGAAGAACATCAAAGTGGCACCAACTGGTTTATGTAACAAGAAGAATGACCCATAATATCACAAGACACATTAGAACATGAAATTTACTAATCATCCAAAATGTCCAGAGAAGCTAGCATTTGCTTGAGAAAAACATCACCAGAAAAATGTAATTTTATGTTGTTTTTCTTTGTATAACTTTAAAATAAAAATGAAATGATGTCAGTTTCATGATATTGGGTCCTTGAAACCTGTTAAAAGCCTTTTGTATAGTGAGAAAAAATCATTCTAAAACTAGTGTCATTGATAAAGGAGGCATTTTCCTCCTTTTCTTCCTGAAGAATACCTGCTTTATGATCTCTGTTCAGGCCAGTTTCAGTTCCATTATCCTGATGGTGCCATTTCCAAAAAGCACACTGTTATCAGGGCACTTAGAGAATCTTATAGATAATGGGCACTCACAGACAGTAGCTCGGGATAAAAGGAACATAAAGCAAACTTAAGGTAAAAACTTTCATACACTGAATGAAACCCACCTCAGTGTTCTCACTATCAGCTGAGGTCTGATATGACTTTTAAGCATTCAGCAACACCTACATTTATGTTATCAATATATTTAGCAAGGTTTGGTTTGTTGTAAAGCCTCCGAAGCTAATTGTGATTTGTGATATTTGACTTTATAGATCAAATTGAAATTGAATTAAAATTACTATTTGTCTAGCCCTTTGCGGCATGCTTTATGATGGGCTTCAATGAATTTTGACTTGACTAATCTGTAAAGCACTTTGGGTTGCTTTAGAGATTACATGTGCTGTATAAATAAATTTGCCTTTCCTTGCCTTTGAATTAAAGTCAAGTTTATGCCTATTTTTTCAGAAATGAACTGACTGCAATTTTCTTGGCTGTTGTCGGTGTTTTAAATATGACATGCAGATTCAGATTTTGGCTGATTCCAATTTTCATTCTTATTAAGAAGTATAAAGAAACATATTTGGAACTTTCTTTAAAATCAAAGGAAACTTGAATAAGTGAAAATGAAACATATGATATTAAAAATGAGAGTTTCATTAAGCATCTGCAAAAATCAGAGTGAAAATAAATGTTTATGACTTACAGAAAACCTAGTTCTGGCCACAGATTGTAAAAGTGTATGCTTCTAGCTCAAACCATCTCTCAGGATTGTGGGGGCGTGGTCATGTCACGCTTGATTGACAGCTCCCTGTCACGTGATGTTGTGTAACCGATTTGAATCACTTGCATTAAAATGTTTTGCTTTAGCGACACACACCACAAAGTCTATCAAATGGACCACACCTGGTAAGAACACTAAAAAGACTAACTGGAAAACTAAGTAAGACCAACCTCTTCTGTGTTTTTATTAAGTTATGTCTCCCGGAATATGACGCGAACCGTTTTAGCATTTTCAATTCACTTACATGAAACGGTTAGGATTAGCTTTCCCACGTTAAATGTTTGAGTTTATTATCAGCTAACTCCGGTAGTCTGCTAGTTACTTTGACTAGTTGGCTAACTAACAGCCTGAGGTAGACCACCCATACTCGATTTTTGTTGAATAATACCTCCCAGACTAACAAGCTAAGCGTTTTAGCATTTTCCATTTAGCTACTTGACATGTTAGCATTAGCTGTTTAACATGTATATTTTGAACTTTGCATCAACCGCGTCACCTCTGCATCTGTTAGTTATCTTGACATATCGACTAACAGACAGCAGTATGCTAGAGTAGACCACCCATATTTGTGTTTTTATTGTGTTATACTTCCCCAACTAAGAAGCGAAGTGTTTTAGACGACGCTGAAGTTGGTTGCAAATTGTTGCAAGTAGTTGTAAATGGTAGCTTTTGAGCTTTTGGCAGTTATGGGAAATATATCCTAATTTCTGAGCGACCGATCATTTGTCTATTGCACATATTACTGTTGCGAAAACATTTTGTACATTTAGGGTAAAGCCTCAGCGCTGCCTGAAACACACTTTGATATTTGTAAAGCCCATCTTCTGTTTGTGAAAATCTAGAGCAAGAAAAAAAAATCACATTTCAAATGTCACATGTTGAACCAGATTCAGATCCAAAAACGCTATAATTAGAACTGTCAAATCAGGACTAGATTTTCCCAGTGAGGCCAAAGATTAATTAAAATACAGATTTAGATTTGTGAAACCTTTATTCTGTTTTTGAAAATGCAAAACAACAACAAAAACAGACAAACAGAGGATATTTCCCTGTTGTTGTGACATGTCTAAATAAGGTGGTATGTGATCTCGATCTGTTTCAGAAATCCTCACAGAGAGAATAAAGGTTTCACAAATCTGAAACTGTTTTTTTTTTTTTAATCAATTTATCAGCCTCTTAGAAAATCTATTCCTGATTTGACAAGTAAGTGTTAGGCATGAATGATCAAGTTGTTTTTGTTTTTTTTTTGCCCCTGATCCGAGTTATTAGATATTGAGTATTTGCCATTACTGAATCCCAATGCAATACTTGCATTTATCTGGATAATACAGCTGCACAATGCATACTGAAAGTACTTTAAATTTTTTAAAATCAATCCAATGATGCTTGAAAGATGAATTGCCCCTCACTGCAATACAAGAAAAAGAAATGTCTACATCCAAACAGTTTCTTAAGGGTTTACTTTAAACAAAAAGAGTAAATGAACTGAAATCTGTCTTCAGAAATTGCCTTTCAAATCCACTTAGTGTAGCATTGTAATAAAAGTACAGAACATTATAAACGAGCATTATAATAACAATTCCACTTCAATGTAGTGTTATAGCTGAACTTTAACACTCCCAGTCACAACAAATAAAAAATGATTATAATTCTCCTTATGACAATATTATAGTGAAACTAGTTCTAGTAAAATGAACAACAAACATTTTAATTCCACTTTTAGTGTTGTAGCAGCTGAAGTTGAACATGGAAAAAAACTGTTTCTACTTATTGGAGTAGCAGCATTGAAATTTAATCTGAATTTTTTCCGCAAATACTGCTCTTCAATACAACTGTGTGTAGCAGACATAAACAAAGGTTTGAGTGGGGTACATGTTCAAAATAACTGATGCTGATCAATCAAAAACTGCACTGATTGGCCTGATTCCGATCCAAATGGGACATCCCTAATAAGTATAATGGTTTTCGATCTGGACCAGGTTCAAAGTGGTTCACATGTGTAAAATGCAGTGAAATCTTACTTTTTTTTTTTGCATTTTCACAAATAGAGCAAGGGTTTGGCAAACATAAAAGGTTTCAGACAGCGTTGAGGCTAAGCGTTGATGTCTAACATGTTTTTGCAACAGTAAAATGTGCAAAAAAGCCAAGAATTGGTCATTAAGCAATGAAAGTTACATTTCCCTTCACTCTCCCCTGAACTGCTAAATTGGAAGCCAACTTCAGCGTTGTGTGTTTTAGTATCTTTTAGCTATGCTACACCCTTTGAGCTACTTGTTACCTCTGTGGTTAATGCCGATCTGGGTGGTATACCCCAGTCTGCTAGTTAGCATAACACAGTAATGTTAGCTTTCAAACCACACACAGCATGCATGGTAATGAATAATAACTTTTGAGAAGGAGTTGCCACAGCTTTGACTGTTATTGTTACTGTCTGTGCTGCTGTTTGCAAGGTAATCCATGTAAATGTGTGTAAATTTGATTGGATATATCTTAGAATGACCATCACTAATCATGGCTGATCAAGTTAAATCATTCCTGGTACCAGCTGATCGATTGCTGCATCTTTACTTTTAGTCAAATTTTTGTCAAATACAATGTGATCTATAGAACCTATAGTATGTTTCTCTCAGTCGAATTTTAACACTTAAAAATAAAGTAGCACTTGGAAGTAATCCAAAATATTTGATTTATTTATATGGCAGGTATTTCCAGTGTTGTCATTTCAGCACCTCGGATTTAGTGATATTAGTTTAAAAACTGATGTGGAGTCCTGTACATATATAGAGCTCTGTTATCTGTAAGAGCAGATGGACCGGAAAATAGTTTTGAAGGTGAAAAATTCAATTGAAAATGTGCCTTTGGTAAAAAAGTGGGTGTTTCAATATTTGCACTACTTAAGTTGAATTTGTTTTTTTTTTTCTGTCAGTTACTAAATCAAACATTAAAGGAGAGACCTTGTTTGCATGAAGACAGTATGGAATTAAAGAGTCAGAGACATCTCTTCGTGGTTAGACAAGCATGAGTTTTATCCACTAGACAATCCAATTAACTATTTTCGCTGTATTGCGGCTGCAGAGACTTAACTTTGTAAATTGTAGGCAGTGCCGGAAATGCTTCCGAGAGTCATACTGTTCTGTGAAGTGATTCAAGTTGATTGCCACCCCATAAAACACATCATGTCACCACCTCAGCGTTCTCATTTCCCCTTCAGATCCTCTTCCCTCTTCCTCTACTCTTTCCTATCTCTCCCTCTGGACTCTTCAGGCCTTTTCCATTTCCTGCTTCTGTTTATAGAGTCACTCTGAACCCACCCCCCTCCCCCCCCCCGCCGCGCCTCCCCCTACCTACTGCACCTCTACCCTTATTTCCACCAACACACTGAGCCCCGTGAGCCATTAGTCTGCACCCCCCGCGTGCCTCTCTCCTCTCAACCTCTTCGCCTTCACTGTCGCTCAACTCCTTGATCCCCCAGTCCCCGCCACCCCACCCCTGTCCTTTTTCTCCTTGGCACTTTGGCTGTCAGCATTCGCTCCATTCTCTCTTCTTTCACCCACCTGCCGGGCCTGTCCACTCATTATATACCACCCCCACCCCTCCTTTTCATCTCCTCTTCCCCTCCCCTGATGTATCCTCTCTCCTGTCTCTCTCCAGGCCACTTTCTCAATGGCAGCTACTGCTCTTTTGAGGAGGGCGAATGCAGCTGGCAGTCTATAACCAGCCGTGGTCTCTCCTGGAGAAGACTCCAGTCGCCAGCCAAGGCTACCAGACAGATCTGCCCATCATCAGGTGGCTCATGCACATCACTTGTGACATCATGGACACTGTTATGATCAAGTTTTGACACGTGCATGCCCTCTTAAGTGTGTTTTCAGTAGTGTTAATGCTTCATTAAAATGGACTACAAAGGGGCAACTTTTGAAACCATGATTTTGAAAATTTGAGTCTAACAGTTTGTAAATGTGGAAACATAACCAAAAGCTCTGATGTGTCAGACACAGGCGTGTTGTCTTGTTTGGAGCTCAGTGCGCTGCTACAAACAGAATCCCACTGGGTGTAAAAGCTCCAGCATGTAGACTCTGAGTCCTACATCTGCAGTTCATCGTCAGTGCAGTGACTCGAGTGTGTCTCTCCATGAGAATTTAAAGCCTTGGTTTGCTGAGGCTTGTTTTTGTTCTCAACTATTTACAGAAGTCTCAGAGGTAGTGTGGGGAAACTATAAATGGTAAACTCCAGTTTTATAGCATATTTGGTGTTTTTATGTAGGATTATTGTTTCAGACATTGCTCTTTGAGAATTATTTTGACGTAACTGAAGTTATGCATCAAAAAGAGCAGTGGGAGAAATCAAATATGTCACAGCTTCCTAAGGCTACAATCACATGTCAAACTTCCATATGTATCGTAAGACTTCAATTTTACATTCGGTTTTCTTTTATTCTGACATTGTTTTTCTTCTTCTGTGTGTTAAATTTGTGTATTGAAGGTGCAACATTCAGTGTGGAAGGGGGCCAGCCCAAAGGACAACGTAGTTCAGCGATTCTGAGGAGTCCTCTTTTCCCTCCTCCTCTAAGAAACTCCCCATGCACGGTGAGTGTGTTTTCCCCACGCTGTAAATATAATCTTCACTCTGTAGGACACACAAACACCATCAGATCTCAGGCCCAACCCTCTTCCTGTTGCTACATCTGTCAAGCTCTCTGTTCTCACACTGCAGCACATATGCGGCTTTCAGTGATAACGTGCCAAATTTGCCACCCTGATTATTACCACCTGGGCTTCCACGCAGTGAATGTTCCAGTCCTGAACAGTCATCTTACTAATCTGTAACCTTAAGATAATAACATTGATTGCTGATGACGTGCCCCTTGCTTTTGGAATAACGCTGACAGTAAGTTAGTAAGCCAGGCATGCTAACATTTGAAGCTTGCATTAGAGCAGGAAGACACACTGTTTAATCAGTTCCCTATGCCAGGTTCACACTGGATGTGTGAGCACCCCAATATGTCAATTATTGCATGAGCAGTTGCCTTGCCGTTCACACAAGAAGCCATTTCTCAGCGCCAGTCAACAAGTGACTCTGCTCCTCTGCTATTTTCTAATTGCACAGGGAGCTCTGTCTCTGTCTGCGCGTGTGTGTCTGCTAGTCTTTCTCGCTCTCTTTTTCAACACAACTGTGACAAATATATGGAATGTGTAAGCATGAGATGCATATTTTATACTTAGATTATTATTTATTATATATTATTAGATTATGATTATTAGATTATCAGTGTTTTTCTTGCCAGATTTGCACACGGTTCATGGAAAAAATAAAACCAGATGCCAAACTTAATGCTGCAGATTGCAAGCTGGAAGTAGAGCTCGGTGCGGCATGCATCCCTAATCTATTTATTTATTGATTTGTTTATTTGGATCCCCATTAGCTACTACCTGGTTAGCAACAAAAGTAAAAAGGAGAGTTCCTCGTTAATTATTATATCATGATATTATGTAACAAAACATGTTCTGTTTCAGAGGGGCTGATGTTCTGTGCCATCAGGTATTTCTTTAACCTATTTTTTAAAACAATTGCACTTGTTAAATGTGTAATGTCCAATGGCATTGTTACATTAGCATGTGTAGTTTTTGGTTTTGAAAAGGTGATGTAAAAAAAAAATAAAAGCAGCACCCTCCAAGACCTTTAGATACAAATTATCACTCTTGCTATAGTCCTGTGCACACTAATTAAACTGTAAATAGTGTCACATAAAACTGTGAATGTCTGTGTGTGTGTGCCCAGTTGACTTTTGGGTAAAACTTACCCTCCAATAGCGACTGTCGTCCGCAACTAGACACAACAGGGCCTGCCAAGCTTTAAATTTCTCTGCTGTGTGCTCCACTTGTCAACAGGAAATCAACACAGCCACTCGCTCAGATTAATTGGTCACTTACTATACAACAGCTAACATTACAAAAAATGGTAAGATCATTATCACATTTGAAATGTACCGTAGGCTATGTGTTGACATTTAGAGGGTAAAAAACAAAAGAGTTTGCATAGCGCACCATTTAGTTGCATTTTTCGGCAGCGTTTTCCACTACAAGTTTTGGTTGCTGTTGCTGTAGGAGTAGAAATCCTAATGAATTACTTACTGATTCATTTGATATGTTAATTGCTCTCTGAAAACAGCTCAAAAATCAAACGCTAATGTGCCGAGACAGCAGGTTAACACTGTCAGCTGCATTCCCTGAGAGATCCTTACAGACAGGGAGGCTGACCTCGTCAATCATGCATTGTATCTGCTGACCTAGTTGTGAAAATATTAGAAGTCATGCATTATTTACATCATGAAGCTCATAGAGCACGTCTCCGGTGGGAGGAAGTGTTGTGTACTTGAAGTTTTGATTGATGCTGTTGCAGCTAGCATTCAGAGTTATGTTAGTTATTTTAATATGACTCAGCACAGCAACCTTTGGCCCTCTGCATGTGTACCTCGCGCACTCAGAGGCAGGGCGGTATTTGAGGTGAGAGAAGCTGACACACAAGTGAGGGATGGAGGTGAGAAGGTGAAGGAAAGGTTGAGAGGTCAAAAAACAAGATAATGCGAGGGACTGAAGGGGGAAATAAAGTTAGTCTCGACAAGAGAAACACGCAGAGGAAACTGGCTCAGAGGAAGACAGAGAGAAACACCAGAAAACAAAAATGTAGGAGCTTCTCAGGTGTGAATTTAAGTGTCTGATATTTGTGGACAGCAGTGGCGGCAGCACTGCACCATCGCAGACTTTGCCTCCAGCTTCCTGGCACGCTGCCAAAGATTAGCCATGATTCCAGATTAACACTCTAAATCCTTCTCCCTACACTGAACCGCTGCTGTTCAATCTAGCCTGTCTGCTCTTGGACAACTATGTTGAGGATATTAGTTTTGGGTATTAGCTACAGCCCACGTTCACTTTCATGTCGTGCCCAGCGTGCACTGTGCGGCGCCTGCTGTAATCTTGATGTTTAAATGGTCACCATGTGGTCCCACGGTTTGCGATAAGGACCACAACCTGCCGTCGACAAGCACAATGCAAGCACTCGACATGAAGCATCGAATTCAGTTGTCTGGGCTAGTGTCGCCTCCACGTGTACTTTTCATCAGGCTTAAGACAGCATCTGTTCCACTTAAACGCTGAAGCAAGAATTATGTTCTTGGCTCCAGTGAAACGCTGTAGAGGGACATGGTCATATCCCCTTGCTTGTTAGCAGGCTTTAAAGTCAGACTTCTTTTTACTATTTAATTCTTGCTATGGCCTGTGTGTTGTTTAATTTGAGGCAGGTTTACACCCACCATGTCCCTCCTGGAAACAGCGAAATGAGATTGATTTGTGCTGAAGCATGCAGGAGCAGTGCAGATAGCAAAATAACCCAAATCATGATCTTGGCTGAATTCTATTAATCTTCGAATAATTAGAACTGAACAGATGGCTCTTGCTGATTGAGCTCAATGCAGTTTTAAGTGCATCCCTCACTGATGAAACTCCCGGATGGTTATCTTCAATTCAAACATATTTAAAAGAAGTTAAAGTTGCTGTCATGTTTCTATACTGTTTTTGAAAATGAGCACTCTTGATATGATTTGTTTATTTGTTTTTACAGCATATTACACGTTGATTTAATCACATTGTTCGTTCAGAATTTCACCTTATTTCAACAGGTGCGGTTCTGGCTGTGTTCTGGAGGCTTACAGCGGGGGTCACTGTCTGTGTGGATAGCCGAGAACAGCACAGGCCCTGAGGAGCAGCGCAGACTGTGGCATTCAGCCAGCGAACCCAAATTTGAAAGAGGCTGGAAACTCGTCATACTTCCTCTTTATGGGCTGGCAGACTGGTATGAAAAACACTCACCTGTTTCAACATATAAGAGGCAGTTTAATTATATCAAGCTTCATGTTTGGACTCTCTGAAAGCGTTTGCCTTTGATGTGTTTAAGAGCACAGAAGTGATTTCCCAACACACTCACACAAAGTGCTCCGTCAGGAAAGGAAGTCTAAAGAACAGAACCGAGAAGCTCTTCCTCCTTCTTTTCCCCTCTCATAATTGCAGATTTATAACATTTACATACTGTTTTCTGGGAAACGTAATATCTCTGAAAAATTAATGAATCCCACAGGGACTTGTACTATGGACCTGCCATGTGTACAGTTGCACAAAATATTCTTTTTATTCCTGTGATAAAGAGAATGGTAATCAATACACAGGGTTTGACCCACCCTATTTGCCTCCCAATTAGCTACGGCCTTGATTTTCCCTTAAAAAAAAAGAAGTTAAAACAAAATAGAGTGAAGCAAGAAAAAAAAGAGCACCCCCAGATAAGGCATTTCATCTCTATATGCCTGCCTGGGGGTTTTTTGCCATTCGAGGTTGGATAATCCTGTTCCCCCGAGAGTGATTAATTTTTGATTCCTGGGTTATGTAGTCAGCTGTGCTTGTGCTCTTAATTAGAATGTCATGTCCGTAACCACAAGGTGAACCTGCCAGTCTCTGCGTGTTGACCTTTGTAGAGCTTAAATATAATCAGAAATGCAGCCTGAAGTGCTGACAAAAGTCAGGACATAACAGACAGTATATGTAGACTGTGAATGTCAGTGTTTTTGTTAGGAGAACCTGTGGGCTGACAGCACGAATGGCGCGTTAGTATTACTGCCATCAAGTCTTTCCAACAAATCCACCTGTTAAATGTTAAAACTGACAAATACACGTTCGTATTTGAAGGACTGATGGTGTTGGATTTAGAACTCATATTTACTTGAGGTTATGTTACTGACAGTTGCTAGAGACAGCAGCCTGGTCCTAAAGCCCCCCCGACCCCCAAAAATGTAATGATTTAACAACATCATGAGATACTAAGAGCACTCTGCAATCATAAAGCCATTTATACTTTTGACAAAATGTGTAACTCCACACTATTAGCTTCATACTTGCATTTAAGGTTTTGTCTAGAACATGCTTCAATTAAAAAAACAAAACAAAACAAAAAAAAAAAAACCTCAACTTTATTTTACTCATATGTCTGTGCTTAAAAAGTTGTATTCGCCTTCTTTCCATTTGGCACCTCTCTCTTTAAACCACCCTTACAAAAAAGCCCAGTGTGTGTGTTAACTCATCAACACTTCTGGGACATTACAACTGAAGAAAAACGAGATTTTCTTCACAACTGTGGGACACTATTTTCTTCTTCCATGATGAACTCTGTCTCATCGTCGAGTGGAATGTAGCCGCTAGCATGAAGCATCTGATCTGACATTCAGCCGGGGCTTCGTTGGAAATGAAAGCGTAACTGCGGCTTTGAGTGCACTTGTTAGCACTTGTCCTTTCGTGAATAACCTCTTATCTACCTTGAAAACTAGGCCCACTGATTTGCCACACCTCCCAATTGTATTTTGTTGTAACATAGTAACCGGAATCCTTAGTAAATAGCAATACTTAGGTACTGGAGAAAAATAATTTTACTCTACTAAATATAAATTTAGTGGTAAGTATATATATTTTATTCAGGAAATATAGTGGATTACAAGTGAAAGTTGACAGGCGTAAAAACTTAACTAAAGTACAGATACTCCCAAAAAGTACTCAAGTACTGTAAAAAAGTGTTATTTATGCTTTATGACATTACACCACTGACCTGGAGTTAGCATGTAGCTACATGTAGCAGTGTACCAGCTAATATCTGTGTGTAGCAGCATTCTATTCCCCTAAAAATAAAAAAAATCAAAGCTTCTAAATATAAGCAGACATGTTCTGGCAGCAATATAACCAGAAATCAAGGGGAAATTAACACCGTCATTAACCAAGATTACGTATTTCCCTGATATTAGCATGTAGCTTCATGTAGCAGTGAAGGCTGTGTGATGTAAACACTGTGTGCCTGGAGCAGATGACCAAAAAATGAAATCCTTCATGATCTAATGTCATACTGTAGCCAAAGTAGAAAAAATGTTGGAAACAGAGTATTCAAAACAGTCTTAAACCTGAGGTTTTTGCCCACAGGGATAACTTTTACATTTGTTTAGTTCATTATTTGAAATTTTGGCTGTATTTCTTATGAACATCGACATTGTAACATTATGAGCTAAAATAAGGAGAAGCCTATTAGGTCACCATTAAAGAAATAGTTCAACAATTTAGGAGATACCCTCTTTCACTTTCTTGCCTTGAGAGTTAGATGAGGAGATCAACACCACTTTAACGTCAGAAAGCTGAATATGAGCTCAGAGTGAGCAGCTTGGTAGCTTAGGATATAGACTGGAGAATCAGAATCAGAAATACTTCACTGATTGAAGTACAAGCACAAAGTAGGTAAAAATATAAAATATGAAAGAGAAATACAGTCATAATAAGAACACTTAGCACCAGCATGTGAAAATATTTGAAACTATATATATGTATGATGTGCTGAGTGTGTAAAGTGTGTAAAAATATGGAACTATATGCATTATGCTACAATACAATGTTAAAAAAAAAGGAAATTAGTGTTTTTTCTCTTGGTCTTTGTATAGCTAATCCAACAGAATATGACATGTTAACTAGTGAACCATGAAGGGGGTGGTAGGTGGATTTCGTTATCTGCGGACAGAGCCAGGCTTACTGTTACCTCCACTTTTTAGTCTGTGTGCTAAGTCAAGCTGGGGTGCTGATGGCTGTAGCTTCATATTTGTTTTACAGACATTAGAGTAAGGTTAATCCTCTCATCTAACTGTCCGCAAGAAAGCACACCTTTCCCAGAATGCCAGACTATTCATTAAGAGTTTAGACATATAGGTCCCTCCATATTTATATAGTTATGCCTGATTATCATCATTTTGTGCATATGCATTTGAAACCCAAAAATATATTTCATCCCTTGAAAAGTTGAATAGTTTTTCTGTATCTGCTGAAAGAGCCAACATTTCTTAACAGTACAGACTGAGCTGTCATAAGGCGTACAAGGACACCCTCCAAAGCCAAAGCTCAATGACATTTTTCTTAAAGCACTATAAATTCTTCTTCACATCCTTTCCGTCAGAAGCCATCCAACCATTCACAGCTTTCGAGGTAGTTAAAACAGCTCTGTCCCTCCGTAGGTTTTGGCTGCAGTTCAGCACAGAAGATGGACCTGGACCCGGTTCAGCCATCTCTATTGACAACATCTCTTTCAGTATGGACTGCTTCCTGGCATGTGAGTACTGCAAAAATGTTGAGTCTCTTTTTTTCCCGCTCTTACTCCATCAGACCTTGGTTGAGTTAATGGAATTGTGTGACTGATAGCCTGAATGATTGACTATGACAAGCACAATGGGGGAATCATTCTGAAAGGTGTAAACTCTTTTTATGGACTTTAGAGAGACTTCAGTAAACATTCAATGTGACCTAAGCAATTGAAGTAATAATCAATGCAGGTCTGGCCTATGTTCATGCTAACAGACATAAGATTTGACTGAGTGGCAGTTTTTACACTTTGGATTATTCATCAAGGTCTCACTTTTCCATCATTTATTCATTTTAAATTCCCTTGGCATAGCCATTATACAGAACTTTTTGCAATTCTCAATAAAAATGAATAAAATAAAAATTCTAGCAAGTCCTT